>NW_028270171.1:26716335-26946364 GCF_037043375.1 Chiloscyllium plagiosum
CATCAACACCCCCCCTCCCCTCCATCAACACCCCCCTCTCTCCCCCCCATCAACACCCCCCTTCCCCCCCATCAACACCCCCCTTCCCCCCATCAACACCCCCCTCCCCCCATCAACACCCCCTCCCCCCCCATCAACACCCCCCTCCCCCCCATCAACACCCCCCTCCCCCCCATCAACACCCCCCTCCCCCCATCAACACCCTCCCTCCCCCCCATCAACACCTCCCTCCCCCCTCCATCAACACCCCTCCCCATCACACCCCCCTCCCCCCATCAACACCCCCCCTCCCCCCATCAACACCCCCTTCCCCCCCCATCAACACCCCTCCCTCCCCCCCATCAACACCCCCTCCCCCCATCAACACCCCCTCCCCCCCATCAACACCCCCTCCCCCCATCAACACCCCCCTCCCCCCATAAACACCCCCCCATAAACACCCCCCCATCCCCCCCATCAACACCCCCCATCAACACCTCCACCCTCCCCCCCATCAACACCTCCCTGCCCACCATCAACACCCTCCCTCCCCCCCATCAACACCTCCCTGCCCCCCATCAACACCTCCCTGCCCCCCATCAACACCCCCTTCCCCCCATCAACACCCCCCTCCCCCCCATCAACACCCCCCTCTCCCCCATCAACACCCCCCTCCCCTCCATCAGCACCCCCCTCCCCCCATCAACACCCCCCTCCCCCCCCAATCAACACCCCCCCTCCCCCCCCATCAACACCCCCCTCCCCCCCATCAACACCCCCCTCCCCCCATCAACACCCCCCCTCCCCCCCATCAACACCCCCCTCCCCCCCATCAACACCCCCCTCCCCCCCATCAACACCCCCCTCCCCCCCATCAACACCCCCCTCCCCCCATCAACACCCCCCTCCCCCCCCATCAACACCCCCTCCCCCCCATCAACACCCCCCTCCCCCCCATCAACACCCCCCTCCCCCCCATCAACACCCCCTCCCCCCCATCAACACCCCCCTCCCCCCCATCAACACCCCCCCCATCAACACCCCCCCTCCCCCCCATCAACACACCCCCTCCCCCCCATCAACACCCCCCATCAACACCCCCCATCCCCCCATCAACACCCCCCATCCCCCCATCAACACCTCCCTCCCCCCCATCAACACCTCCCTGCACCCCATCAACACCCCCATCAACACCTCCTTTTCCCCATCAACACCCCCCTCCCCCCCATCAACACCCCCCTCTCCCCCATCAACACCCCCCCTCCCCTCCATCAACACCCCCCTCCCCCCCAATCAACACCCCCCCTTTCCCCATCAACACCCCCCTCCCCCCCATCAACACCCCCCTCTCCCCCATCAACACCCCCCCTCCCCTCCATCAACACCCCCCTCCCCCCCATCAACACCCCCCTTTTCCCCATCAACACCCCCTCCCCCCATCAACACCCCCCTCCCCCCCATCAACACCTCCCTCCCCCCCATCAACACCTCCCTCCCCCCCATCAACACCCTCATCAACACCCCCTTCCCCCATCAACACCCCCCCTCCCCCCCATCAACACCCCCTTCCCCCCCCATCAACACCCCCCTCCCCCCCCATCAACACCCCCCTCCCCCCCATCAACACCCCCCTCCCCCCCATCAACACCCCCTCCCCCCCATCAACACCCCCCTCCCCCCATAAACACCCCCCCATAAACACCCCCCATCCCCCCCATCAACACCCCCCATCAACACCTCCCTCCCCCCATCAACACCTCCTGCCCACCATCAACACCTCCCTCCCCCCATCAACACCTCCCTGCCCCCCATCAACACCTCCCTGCCCCCCATCAACACCCCTTCCCCCCATCAACACCCCCCTCCCCCCCATCAACACCCCCCTCTCCCCCATCAACACCCCCCCTCCCCTCCATCAGCACCCCCCTCCCCCCCATCAACACCCCCCTCCCCCCCATCAACACCCCCCTCCCCCCCCATCAACACCCCCCTCCCCCCCCATCAACACCCCCCTCCCCCCCATCAACACCCCCCTCCCCCCCCATCAACACCCCCCTCCCCCCCATCAACACCCCCCTCCCCCCCATCAACACCCCCCTCCCCCCCCATCAACACCCCCCTCCCCCCCATCAACACCCCCCTCCCCCCATCAACACCCCCCTCCCCCCCATCAACACCCCCCTCCCCCCCATCAACACCCCCCCCATCAACACCCCCCTCCCCCCCATCAACACACCCCTCCCCCCCATCAACACCCCCCATCAACACCCCCCATCCCCCCATCAACACCCCCCATCCCCCATCAACACCTCCCTCCCCCCCATCAACACCTCCCTGCACCCCATCAACACCCCCATCAACACCTCCTTTTCCCCATCAACACCCCCTCCCCCCCATCAACACCCCCTCTCCCCCATCAACACCCCCCTCCCCTCCATCAACACCCCCTCCCCCCCAATCAACACCCCCCTTTTCCCCATCAACACCCCCTCCCCCCCCATCAACACCCCCCCTCCCCTCCATCAACACCCCCCTCCCCCCAATCAACACCCCCCTCCCCCCCATCAACACCCCCCCAGCAACACCCCCTCCCCCCCATCAACACCCCCCCTCCCCCCCATCAACAACCCCCCTCCCCTCCATCAACACCCCCCTCCCCCCCACTCAACACCCCCTTCCCCCCCCATCAACACCCCCCCATCAACACCCCCTCCCCCCATCAACACCCCCCTCCCCCCCATCAACACCCCCCCTCCCCCCCATCAACACCCCCCTTCCCCCCATCAACACCCCCCCTTCCCCCCATCAACACCTCCCTCCCCCCCATCAACACCTCCCTCCCCCCATCAACACCTCCCTCCCCCCCATCAACACCTCCCTGCCCCCCATCAACACCCCCTTTTCCCCATCAACACCCCCCTCCCCCCCATCAACACCCCCCTCTCCCCCATCAACACCCCCCCCTCCCCTCCATCAACACCCCCCTCTCCCCCATCAACACCCCCCTTCCCCCCATCAACACCCCCCTTCCCCCCATCAACACCCCCCTCCCCCACATCAACACCCCCCCTCTCCCCCCATCAACACCCCCCTCCCCTCCATCAACACCCCCCTCCCCCCCATCAACACCCCCCTCCCCCCCATCAACACCCCCCTCCCCCCCATCAACACCTCCCTCCCCCCCATCAACACCTCCCTGCCCCCCATCAACACCCCCATCAACACCTCCCTCCCCCCCATCAACACCTCCCTCCCCCCATCAACACCCCCCTCCCCCCATCAACACCCCCATCCCCCCCATCAACACCCCCCCATCCCCCCATCAACACCCCCCATCCCCCCCATCAACACCTCCCTGCCCCCCATCAACACCCCCATCAACACCCCCATCAACACCCCCCTCTCCCCCATCAACACCCCCCCTCCCCTCCATCAACACCCCCTCCCCCCCCATCAACACCCCCTCCCCCCCATCAACACCCCCCTCCCCCCCATCAACACCCCCCCATCCCCCCATCAACACCCCCCCATCCCCCCATCAACACCCCCCCCATCCCCCCCATCACACCCCCCCATCCCCCCATCAACACCCCCCCCATCCCCCCATCAACACCCCCCCATCCCCCCCATCAACACCCCCCATCCCCCCATCAACACCCCCCATCACCCCATCAACACCTCCCTGCCCCCCATCAACACCCCATCAACACCCCCCTCTCCCCCATCAACACCCCCCCCTCCCCTCCATCAACACCCCCCTCCCCTCCCCATCAACACCCCCCTCCCCCCCATCAACACCCCCTCTCCCCCATCAACACCCCCCTCTCCCCCATCAACACCCCCCTCCCTCCATCAACACCCCCCTCCCCTCCATCAACACCCCCCTCTCCCCCCCATCAACACCCCCCTCTCCCCCCATCAACACCCCCCTCTCCCCCATCAACACCCCCCTCTCCCCATCAACACCCCCCCCTCCCCCATCAACACCCCCTCTCCCCCATCAACACCCCCCCTCTCTCCCCCCATCAACACCCCCCTCTCCCCCATCAACACCCCCCTCTCCCCCATCAACACCCCCCTCTCCCCCATCAACACCCCCTCTCCCCCATCAACACCCCCCTCTCCCCCATCAACACCCCCCCTCTCCCCCATCAACACCCCCCTCTCCCCCCATCAACACCCCCTCTCCCCCATCAACACCCCCCTCTCCCCATCAACACCCCCCTCCCCCCCATCAACACCCCCCTCCCCCCATCAACACCCCCCTCCCCCCCATCAACACCCCCCTCTCCCCCCATCAACACCCCCCTCTCCCCCCATCAACACCCCCCCCATCAACACCCCCCCTCTCCCCCATCAACACCCCCCCTCCCCCCATCAACACCCTCCTCCCCCCCCATCAACACCCCCCTCTCCCCCCATCAACACCCCCCTCTCCCCCCATCAACACCCCCCTCCCCCCATCAACACCCCCCTCTCCCCCCATCAACACCCCCCTCTCCCCCATCAACACCCCCCCTCCCCCCATCAACACCCCCCCCTCCCCCCATCAACACCCCCCCCATCAACACCCCCCTCCTCCCCCCATCAACACCCCCCTCTCCCCCCATCAACACCCCCCTCTCCCCCATCACACCCCCCCATCAACACCCCCCCCTCCCCCCATCAACACCCCCCCTCCCCCATCAACACCCCTCCTCCCCCCCATCAACACCCCCCTCTCCCCCCATCAACACCCCCCCTCCCCCCATCAACACCCCCCCATCAACACCCCCCTCCCCCCATCAACACCCCCCCCTCCCCCCATCAACACCCCCCCCTCCCCCCATCAACACCCTCCTCCCCCCATCAACACCCCTCCCCCCTCCCCTCCCCATCAACACCCCCCCTCCCCCCATCAACACCCCCCTCTCCCCATCAACACCCCCCCCATCAACAGCCCCCCCCTCCCCCCATCAACACCCCCCCCCATCAACACACCCCCCCTCCCCCCATCAACACCCCCCCCTCCCCTCCATCAACACCCCCCCATCAACACCCCCCTCTCCCCCCATCAACACCCCCCCTCCCCCCATCAACACCCCCTCTCCCCCATCAACACCCCCCCCATCAACAGCCCCCCCTCCCCCCATCAACACCCCCCCCATCAACACACCCCCCCTCCCCCCATCAACACCCCCCCCTCCCCTCCATCAACACCCCCCATCAACACCCCCCTCTCCCCCCATCAACACCCCCCCCCCTCCCCCCATCAACACCCCCCCTCTCCCCATCAACACCCCCCCCATCAACAGCCCCCCCTCCCCCCATCAACACCCCCCCCCCATCAACACACCCCCCCCCATCAACACCCCCCCTCCCCCCATCAACACACCCCCCCCATCAACACCCCCTCCCCCATCAACACCCCCCCCATCAACACACCCCCCTCCCCCCATCAACACCCCCCCCATCAACACACCCCCTCTCCCCCCATCAACACCCCCCATCAACACCCCCCTCTCCCCATCAACACCCCCCCCATCAACAGCCCCCCTCCCCCCATCAACACCCCCCCCCATCAACACCCCCCCCCTCCCCCATCAACACCCCCCCGCCCATCAACACCCCCCCCCTCCCCCCATCAACACCCCCCCCCCCATCAACACCCCCCCCTCCCCCCATCAACACCCCCCCCATCAACACCCCCCCATCAACACCCCCCCCTCCCCCCATCAACAACCCCCCCTCCCCCCATCAACACCCCCCCCCTCCCCCATCAACACCCCCCTCTCCCCCATCAACACCCCCCCCTCTCCCCCCATCAACACCCCCCCTCCCCCATCAACACCCCCTCTCCCCCCATCAACACCCCCCCTCCCCCATCAACACCCCCCCCATCAACACCCCCCCATCAACACCCCCCTCCCCCCATCAACACCCCCCCCTCCCCCCATCAACACCCCCCTCCCCCCCCATCCACCCCCCTCCCCCCCCCATCACCCCCCTCCCCCCCCCCATCAACACCCCCCTCCCCCCCCCATCAACACCCCCTTCCCCCCCCCATCACACACCCCCTTCCCCCCCATCAACACCCCCCTCCCCCCCATCAACACCCCCCTCCCCCCCCCCAACACCCCCCTCCCCCCATCAACACCCCCCTCCCCCCCATCAACACCCCCTCCCCCCCCCATCAACACCCCCCCTCCCCCCCATCAACACCCCCCTCCCCCCCATCAACACCCCCCTCCCCCCAACACCCCCCTCCCCCCATCAACACCCCCCCTCCCCCCCATCAACACCCCCCTCCCCCCCATCAACACCCCCCTCCCCCCCCCCATCAACACCCCCCTCCCCCCCCCCATCAACACCCCCCTCCCCCCCCCCAACACCCCCTCTCCCCCCCAACACCCCCCTCCCCCCATCAACACCCCCCTCCCCCCCCCATCAACACCCCCTCCCCCCCATCAACACCCCCCTCCCCCCCATCAACACCCCCCTCCCCCCCTCAACACCCCCCTCCCCCCCCCATCAACACCCCCCTCCCCCCCATCAACACCCCCCTCCCCCCCCCATCAACACCCCCTCCCCCCCATCAACACCCCCCTCCCCCCCCATCAACACCCCCCTCCCCCCCATCAACACCCCCCTCCCCCCCCATCAACACCCCCCTCCCCCCCATCAACACCCCCCTCCCCCCCCATCAACACCCCCTCCCCCCCATAAACACCCCCCCATCCCCCCATCAACACCCCCCATCAACACCTCCCTCCCCCCCCATCAACACCTCCCTGCCCCCCATCAACACCTCCCTCCCCCCCATCAACACCTCCCTGCCCCCCATCAACACCTCCCTGCCCCCCATCAACACCCCCTCTCCCCCATCAACACCTCCCTGCCCCCCATCAACACCTCCCTGCCCCCATCAACACCCCCTCTCCCCCATCAACACCCCCCTCCCCCCATCAACCCCCCTCTCCCCCATCAACACCCCCCCTCCCCTCCATCAACACCCCCCTCTCCCCCATCAACACCCCCCCTCCCCTCCATCACAACACCCCCCTCTCCCCCCATCAACACCCCCTTCCCCCCCATCACACCCCCCTTCCCCCATCAACACCCCCCTCCCCCCCATCAACACCCCCCTCCCCCCCCATCAACACCCCCCTCCCCCCCATCAACACCCCCCTCCCCCCCATCAACACCCCCTCCCCCCATCAACCTCCCTCCCCCCATCAACACCTCCCTCCCCCCCATCAACACCTCCCTCCCCCCCATCAACACCCTCATCAACACCCCCTTCCCCCCATCAACACCCCCCTCCCCCCATCAACACCCCCTTCCCCCCCCATCAACACCCCCCTCCCCCCCCATCAACACCCCCCTCCCCCCCATCAACACCCCCCTCCCCCCCATCAACACCCCCCCCATAAACACCCCCCCATCCCCCCCCATCAACACCCCCCCATCAACACCTCCCTCCCCCCCATCAACACCTCCCTGCCCCCCATCAACACCTCCCTCCCCCCCATCAACACCTCCCTGCCCCCATCAACACCTCCCTGCCCCCCATCAACACCCCCTTCCCCCCATCAACACCCCCCTCCCCCCCATCAACACCCCCCTCCCCCCCATCAACACCCCCCTCTCCCCCATCAACACCCCCCTCCCCTCCATCAGCACCCCCCTCCCCCCCATCAACACCCCCTCCCCCCCATCAACACCCCCCTCCCCCCCCATCAACACCCCCCTCCCCCCCCATCAACACCCCCCTCACCCCCCATCAACACCCCCCTCCCCCCCATCAACACCCCCTCCCCCCCCATCAACACCCCCCTCCCCCCCCATCAACACCCCCCTCCCCCCCATCAACACCCCCCTCCCCCCCCATCAACACCCCCCTCCCCCCCATCAACACCCCCCTCCCCCCATCAACACCTCCCTCCCCCCCATCAACACCCCCCTCCCCCCCATCAACACCCCCCTCTCCCCCCATCAACACCCCCCCTCCCCCCCATCAACACCCCCCTCCCCCCCATCAACACCCCCCCCATCAACACCCCCCTCCCCCCCATCAACACACCCCCTCCCCCCATCAACACCCCCCATCAACACCCCCCCATCCCCCCATCAACACCCCCATCCCCCCATCAACACCTCCCTCCCCCCCATCAACACCTCCCTGCACCCCATCAACACCCCCATCAACACCTCCTTTTCCCCATCAACACCCCCCTCCCCCCCATCAACACCCCCCTCTCCCCCATCAACACCCCCCCTCCCCTCCATCAACACCCCCCTCCCCCCCCATCAACACCCCCCTTTTCCCCATCAACACCCCCCTCCCCCCCATCAACACCCCCCCTCCCCTCCATCAACACCCCCCTCCCCCCCAATCAACACCCCCCTCCCCCCCATCAACACCCCCCCCAGCAACACCCCCCTCCCCCCATCAACACCCCCCCTCCCCCCCATCAACACCCCCCTCCCCTCCATCAACACCCCCCTCCCCCCCACTCAACACCCCCTTCCCCCCCATCAACACCCCCCCCATCAACACCCCCTCCCCCCATCAACACCCCCCTCCCCCCCATCAACACCCCCCTCCCCCCATCAACACCCCCCCTTCCCCCCATCAACACCCCCCCCTTCCCCCCATCAACACCTCCCTCCCCCCCATCAACACCCTCCCTCCCCCCCATCAACACCTCCCTCCCCCCCATCAACACCTCCCTGCCCCCATCAACACCCCCTTTTCCCCATCAACACCCCCCTCCCCCCCATCAACACCCCCCTCCCCCATCAACACCCCCCCCTCCCCTCCATCAACATCCCCCTCTCCCCCCATCAACACCCCCCTTCCCCCCCATCAACACCCCCCTTCCCCCATCAACACCCCCTCCCCACATCAACACCCCCTCTCCCCCATCAACACCCCCCTCCCCTCCATCAACACCCCCCTCCCCCCCATCACACCCCCCTCCCCCCATCAACACCCCCTCCCCCCCATCAACACCCCCCTCCCCCCCATCAACACCTCCCTCCCCCCATCAACACCTCCCTGCCCCCATCAACACCCCCATCAACACCTCCCTCCCCCCCATCAACACCCCCCTCCCCCCCATCAACACCCCCATCCCCCCATCAACACCCCCCCATCCCCCCCATCAACACCCCCATCCCCCCCATCAACACCTCCCCTGCCCCCCATCAACACCCCCATCAACACCCCCATCAACACCCCCCTCTCCGCCCATCAACACCCCCCCTCCCCTCCATCAACACCCCCCTCCCCCCCCCATCAACACCCCCCTCCCCCCCCATCAACACCCCCCTCCCCCCCATCAACACCCCCCATCCCCCCCATCAACACCCCCCCATCCCCCCCATCAACACCCCCCCATCCCCCCCATCAACACCCCCCCCATCCCCCCCATCAACACCCCCCCCATCCCCCCCATCAACACCCCCCCATCCCCCCCATCAACACCCCCCATCCCCCCCATCAACACCCCCCATCACCCCATCAACACCTCCTGCCCCCATCAACACCCCCATCAACACCCCCTCTCCCCCATCAACACCCCCCCCCTCCCATCCAACACCCCCCTCCCCCCCATCAACACCCCCCCTCCCCCCCATCAACACCCCCCTCTCCCCCATCAACACCCCCCTCTCCCCCATCAACACCCCCCTCCCCTCCATCAACACCCCCTCCCTCCATCAACACCCCCCTCTCCCCCCCATCAACACCCCCCTCTCCCCCCTCAACACCCCCCTCTCCCCCATCAACACCCCCCCTCCCCCATCAACACCCCCCTCTCCCCATCAACACCCCCCTCTCTCCCCCATCAACACCCCCCTCTCCCCCATCAACACCCCCCTCTCCCCCATCAACACCCCCCTCTCCCCCCATCAACACCCCCCTCTCCCCCATCAACACCCCCCTCTCCCCCCCCCATCAACACCCCCCTCTCCCCCCATCAGACACCCCCCTCTCCCCCATCAACACCCCCCTCTCCCCCATCAACACCCCCTCTCCCCATCAACACCCCCCTCCCCCCCATCAACACCCCCCTCTCCCCCCATCAACACCCCCCTCTCCCCCATCAACACCCCCCCATCAACACCCCCCCCTCCCCCCCTCAACACCCCCCCTCCCCCCATCAACACCCCTCCTCCCCCCCATCAACACCCCCTCTCCCCCATCAACACCCCCTCTCCCCATCAACACCCCCCTCCCCCATCAACACCCCCCTCTCCCCCCATCAACACCCCCTCTCCCCCCATCAACACCCCCCCTCCCCCCATCAACACCCCCCCCTCCCCCATCAACACCCCCCCATCAACACCCCCCCTCCCCCATCAACACCCCCCTCTCCCCCCATCAACACCCCCCTCTCCCCCATCAACACCCCCCCATCAACACCCCCCCTCCCCCCATCAACACCCCCCCCTCCCCCCATCAACACCTCCTCCCCCCCCATCAACACCCCCCTCTCCCCCCATCAACACCCCCCCTCCCCCATCACACCCCCCCATCAACACCCCCCCTCCCCCCATCAACACCCCCCCCTCCCCCCATCAACACCCCCCCTCCCCCCATCACACACCCCTCCTCCCCCCCATCAACACCCCCCCCTCCCCCCATCAACACCCCCCCTCCCCCATCAACACCCCCCCTCCCCCCATCAACACCCCCCCTCCCCCCATCAACACCCCCCTCTCCCCCATCAACACCCCCCCATCAACGCCGCCCCCTCCCCCCATCAACACCCCCCCCATCAACACACCCCCCCTCCCCCCATCAACACCCCCCCCTCCCCTCCATCAACACCCCCCCATCAACACCCCCCTCCCCCCATCAACACCCCCCCTCCCCCCATCAACACCCCCCCTCTCCCCCCATCAACACCCCCCCCATCAACAGCCCCCCCTCCCCCCATCAACACCCCCCCCATCAACACACCCCCCCTCCCCCCATCAACACCCCCCCCTCCCCTCCCATCAACACCCCCCCATCAACACCCCCCTCCCCCCATCAACACCCCCCCCTCCCCCCATCAACACCCCCCTCTCCCCATCAACACCCCCCCATCAACAGCCCCCCCTCCCCCCATCAACACCCCCCCCATCAACACACCCCCCCCCCATCAACACCCCCCCTCCCCCCATCAACACACCCCCCCCCATCAACACCCCCCCTCCCCCATCAACACCCCCCCATCAACACACCCCCCTCCCCCATCAACACCCCCCCCATCAACACACCCCCCTCTCCCCCCATCAACACCCCCCCATCAACACCCCCCTCTCCCCCATCAACACCCCCCCATCAACAGCCCCCCCTCCCCCCATCAACACACCCCCCCCCATCAACACCCCCCCCCTCCCCCCATCAACACCCCCCCCCATCAACACCCCCCCCCTCCCCCCATCAACACCCCCCCCCCATCAACACCCCCCCCCTCCCCCCATCAACACCCCCCCATCAACACCCCCCCATCAACACCCCCCCCTCCCCCCATCAACACCCCCCCCTCCCCCCATCAACACCCCCCCCCCATCAACACCCCCCCCTCCCCATCAACACCCCCTCATCAACACCCCCCCATCAACACCCCCCCTCCCCCATCAACACCCCCCCTCCCCCATCAACACCCCCCCCTCCCCCCATCAACACCCCCCCCTCCCCCCATCAACACCCCCCCCATCAACACCCCCCCTCCCCCCATCAACACCCCCCCCTCCCCCCATCAACACCCCCCCCCTCCCCCCATCAACACCCCCCTCTCCCCCCATCAACACCCCCCCTCCCCCCATCAACACCCCCCTCTCCCCCCATCAACACTCCCCTCCCCCCATCAACACCCCCCTCCCCCCATCAACACCCCCCCCCATCAACACACCCCCCCTCCCCCCATCAACACACCCCCCCTCCCCCCATCAACACCCCCTTCCCTCCTCCTTCACCTTTTCAATTTGTTAGAAACCGCTCGGTATCGAAGCAGGAAGTCCCCCTCGACCGCCATCTTTCTGCGGGGCACCAGGTCCGGGCGGAAACTGTGCGGGGAGAGACTTCCGGTGGGAGAACGCGTCCCCGGCCACAAGGTTCCGGGAGGTTTCTGTCCCCCCTCCCCCCCAAATATTCAGGCTGACCCTCTGAGGGGCTGCAAGTTTTATAATTCTCCGACAAATAAAACAGCAATATAAAAAAATATTCGTTACTATGTGGGAACTCACGGGAATGTGGGCACAAATGAACAGGGGCACTGAAAGGACAGAGGCAAAGCAGAGTGATAGCTGCTTCAGTGCATGAATGATTTGGTGATGCTGGTGTTGGACTGGGGTGGACAAAGTTAAAAATCACACAACACCAGGTTATAGTCCAACAGGTTTAATTGGAAGCACTAGCTTTCAGAGCAACGCTCCTTCATCAGGTGGTTGTGGAGGGCTTGATCGTAACAGAATTTATAGCAAAAATTTGCAGTGTGATGTAACTGAAATTATACATTGAAAAATTGATTGTCTGTTAAGCCTTTCATCTGTTAGAATACAGTGATAGATTCACTTCTTTCATGTGTAAATCACAAAACCCTTTTTTTTAAAGTTGCATTCTCGGGTTACCTAAGTGGGTTCGTGATCCGTAATCCTTTCAGGATCTTTCCTGCTTGCCTGCATTCCTGTAGAAACTTGATGTACGTTTCGATATGTGCAATCTTCTTGGAGATCCTCTCCACTTTAAACCGGCGGTTACTGGTTTTTTTTTAGATTACATTACAGTGTGGAAACAGGCCCTTCGGCCCAACAAGTCCACACCGACCCACCGAAGCGCAACCCACCCATACCCCTACATTTACCCCTTACCTAACACTGCAGGCAATTTAGCATGGCCAATTCATCCTGACCTGCACATCTTTGGACTGTGGGAGGAAACCGGAGCACCCGGAGGAAACCCATGTAGACACGGGGAGATAGTGGTCATGATTTGGTGATGCCGGTGTTGGACTGGGGTGTACAAAGTTAAACATCACACAACACCAGGTTATAGTCCAACTATAAATTCTGTGTTACGATCGAGCCCTCCACTATTACCTGAAGAAGGAGCGTCGCTCCGAAAGCTAGTGTGCTTCCAATTAAATCTGTTGGACTATAACCTAGTGTTGTGTGATTTTTAACTAAGTGCATGAAGGACACAAGAAATAATCAGTAGGTTCAGGACCCATTCTAAGTAAAATATCAAACCCTTTTAACATCCTGGAGGTTAACACTGACCAGAAATTCAATTGAACTCAACCATAAACACAGTGGCTATAAGAGCAGGTCAGAGTCTGGGAATACTGTGTCAGTAACTCACCTCCTAACAAGGACTGCAGACTCTGACTTCCTAAAGCCTGTCCACCATCTACAAGGCACAAGTCAGGAGTGTGATGGAATACTCCCCACTTGCCTGGATGGGTGCAGCCCCAATAACACTCAAAAATCTTGACGCCATCCAGGACAAAGCAGTCCACTTGATTGGCACCATATCCACAAGCATCCATTCTCTCCACCACTAAAGCTCAGTAGCAGCAGTGTGTATTATCTACAAGCTGCACTACGGAAATTCACCAAAGATTCTTAGAGAGCATCTTCCAAACCCATGAGCACTACCGTCTACAAGGATAAGTGCAGCAGATCCATGGGAACGTCATCGCCTCTGCACCTTCCCATCCAAACCACTCACCATCCTGATTTCATAGAAGTCTTTCAGTGCAAAAAGGGACTATTTGGCTCATCAACTCTGAAGAGTATCCCATCCAGATCCACCACCCACCCTCTCCCTGTAGTCCCACATTTACCATGGCTAATCCACCTACCCTGACATCCTTGGACACTATTGGCAATTTAGCAGAATCAATCCACCTAACTTGCTCATCCTGAGACAGGGTTGGCAATTGAGTATGGCCAATTCACCTAACCTGCACATCTTTGGACTGTGAGAGGAAACACATACAGATACGGGGAGAATGTTAAAACTCCACACATACAGTCACCCGAGGTTGGAATTGAACCTGGGTCCCTGGCGCTGGGCGGCAGCAATGCTAACCACAGTGTCATGATTCTGCCAACCACTGCTGTGCCACTTGGAAATATATCACCATTCCTTCAGTGTTGCTGGGTCAAAGTCCTGGAGCTCCCTCCATAAGTACATTGTGGGTCTACCTACAGCAGGTGGACTACAGCCGTTCAAGAAAGCAGCTTACCTCCAGCTTCTCAAGGGACAACTAGTGACAGACAATAAAGGCCGGGTCAGTCAGTGACATCCATATCCCTTGAATTAAAAAAAACTTTTAAAAATAGCCCTGCAGGAGGTCAACTTGGTTGACGTGCTGAGGAACCCACTAAATCTGGGGACAGCTGCTACAAAGACCTGGTGGGAGATTGGCCTGGAGTTGATCCAGGATTCGACTGCTAAGACATTCTTTGTGCAATTCAGAAGAAAATTCACCAGATCAGTGTGAAGTGTCTTTTATTTTCATTTTCTTTGGTCATTTCTCTGATAAAAGAATGTGAGAAACAAAGCTCACACTCTTCAATAATGTCAGTCCGAGACAAAAATCTGAATCAGTCGTGTCATTTATTTTACACTTGCAAGTGGGTGTGATGTCACAAGGCAGGGACAAAACACACACCGAATTCGACAAACACTCGATATTTATATAATTTGGCTTCTTTTGTTTTACGTTGCTCTTCCCCTATCTACATCCTCCAGTTCCCTAAGACTGGCTCCAGTATTCCTGTTTATCCGGTCTTGTCTGTGACAAAATGCTTACTCTGACCTCACAAGGCCGTTTGACCTCATCCCATCCTTTGTTTACCATTATCTACTCCCTCCATCTGCGCTGCCCCTCACAGCATCTTATCACTAAGCCCTTTTAATTGGGGTTTGTTCCTGTGTCTCTGTACAAGTGGGAAACCTACTGTTTATACAGGCCTCTCTTCACAGCATTTTATCTAGTGCCTGTATTTCTACCATTGTTTTGCAATCACGTTTCATGCTGGCATACCATTTTAACTGATTATATACTTCCTCTATATAGTCCCCATTCTTGTTAACTCAGCTCTTAGCCGAGAAACAATCACAAACTAATGTGAATTCATTTACTCTGTATCAGAACTTATAATTGCAGAAATAACATTAATTCACCTATATCCCACAATTTCCCCTTTTTCTTTTTAATTACCATTTGTTATCTTCTGCATTTTGTTTTTTTTTTAAACATCGTTCCCGAAATTCGCAAGCATCATTCCAGAGATTTCATCCATCTTAGTTTCACTCACCTCCTCATTATTTAGCCGATAAAGTTCCTCTGTCTGATTCCCATTTAGGGGCATCTGTTTCATCAAGGCTGTTTCAATCAGCCTCTGGGTGAGCCCTCGTATACAGTGTATGACACAACAGCCAATGGCCACCAATACCCTGACTACTACTATCAGGGAAGTAAGGATAGAAACCACCACCCCCTTCCATTTTCCAAACCAGGATTCAAGCCACCCCGTGAGAGATGTGTCTACTCCTGAATTTTCAGCCAGTTCCTCTGCTAAGGTAGTCAATCCCCGTAAGGCCCGAGTAATTGAACCATCAGGCGCAGTATTATTAGGAATAAAGGTACAACAGCTTCCTCCTAACATCACACACACACCCCCTTTCTCTGCTAAAATCATATCAAGGGCTATTCTGTTTTCCCATGCCATCCTACTTGTCGCATCAAGCTGTTCTGATATTCCTTTAACCGCATCTCTTGTATAATTTATAAATCGCTGTTGATTATAGAAAATGTAATTTATCCAATCTACATTTTTATTAATTGTTACCCACCAAAAGAGAGCTGACTCAAAGCCTGCTGCAATCTGGTTACGAGCCTTGAATTCATCAGGTGCTCCCCTAGGGACTCCTACCGAGTCGAGATAAATCCTGTCATCGAAAGAAGTATCTAACAGTAATCTCTTACCCCTTCCCTTTTTCCCTACTATCTTTTCCTTCTCAAATGCCAAGGTAAATGGAATTGCCAATCATACAATTGCACATATCCCTTTCCAATCCGGAGGTAGTGTGGGTCTCAATATTTGCCTCCACAGTACCACCACAGATCCGCTCGGGGAACCTTTAGTGCTGAGTAGTTCCCTCCCTTCTCCGTTTCGGTAACATTCTTAATCTCTGTACATAATTTCAGCTCCCCCAAATTTCTCGACCGACTTGTACCTCGCCTGTGCACACACAACGTGTGATTTCCAACTGCGGCGGAAAATGTGGGGGGGAACTTTTACATCTTTCTTCTCCAAGGGAGGGAACATCAGAGATAGGGAGGTACAATTCCTATCATTCCATGCAGTCTCATCCTGGTACAGGGCTATCATACATTTCATGCCCTTCCTGTCTCGCTTCCACCCGAGCGGAAAGGGAACCACCTGGGCCATTGGCCTACCGGAGGCACATGCATAGCAATTGCTTTTGTTCAGACTTTTTACAGTATACTTTACCCATTCAACCCAGGCATTTGCATCCCCGTACCCAGTCTCTATCTCGATGGTCTGTTTCAAGTCCTTTACCTCTATAATTTTTACTACTTTAGGATCATCGGGAGGGGTGAAAGGTTGTATCTCATTACCCAGTAATTCTACCCGTTTTCCCTGTCCCACACTAATTCGAAAACAACAGCCCACAAAATTGTGGAGTTTGCACGTTCTCCCCGTGTCTGCGTGGGTTTCCTCCAGGTGCTCCGGTTTCCTCCCACAGTCCAAAGATGTGCAGGTCAGGTGAATTGGCCATGCTAAATTGCCCGTAGTGTTAGGTAAGGGGTAAATGTAGGGGTATGGGTGGGTTGCGCTTCGGCGGGTCGGTGTGAACTTGTTGGGCCGAAGGGCCTGTTTCCACACTGTAAGTAATCTAATCTAATCTAAACTTCTTCCCATTTGCTTCCATTTCGATCCCAAATGTTACATTTAATTGTATCTCATAGGTGCCCCCCTCCCAGAATTGCTTCGTGCCATGTGGTTTTCCTTATTGTTAGGTATATTGGGTTACACTTTTTATCGGGACAATCGCGAGCTGGTCGGAAGGGGGCCCGGTGTACTGTGACGAGACCATTATACCAAGTACCATTCCCAAGGCCATCCCCATAGGACTTAAGGTGTATCTCGGAGCTGCGGTACTGTCTCTGATTATCTACATCCCCACAATTTACTAAGCTGCATGCATCAGCGTCTATTACTTGTGGATTATCAGACTCAGGAACCGTTAATAATACATATGAAAATGATATTTGACAAAATCCCAATACTAAGAGGGCTAGCATCATAACTCTAAACATTCCCAGTATTCTAAACATCATGCTGAAGCACAAAAAGGCTTAATATACAATCTTACAGAAATAATCCCGCGCTCGGGCCGCCACTGTATAGTCAGTTACTCAAAGTCTCTTTAGCCTGAGTTTCAGCGGGTCTTGCGTTGATTCGGCTGTCCAGACTTCTTCCTCAACTGGAGAGTCCACTGGCCCTTTGATCCGAGTGTAGTGAGTCCAGCCTTTCTCCGCCGTCCTTATTGCCGTTTCGGTCAAAAGAGCCTGGTACGGCCCTTCCCAGTCCGGCTGCAATGTAGTCTCTGTCCATGATTTTACTAAGATGAACGGTGGGATGAACGGTGAATTCAAAGGGTGGAGTCTGTGCCTATAAACCCTGTTTCCTGAGGAAAGACAAAGAGGAGGACAAGCCCAGTATATACTTCTTTAAAAACAAATCTTTAGTTTCGGGAATTGGCAATTCTCCATTCATTCCCAGATAAGGTATTCCAAATAAGATTTCATAGGGGGATAGTCCCAAATCTTTCCTCTGCCAAGGGACAAGCCCAAAAGGCATCCTTTAAATCTATCACACTAAACCATTTGTGGTCATGGGGGATCTTACTTAATAACGTGTAGGGGTTTGGCACCACTGGGTGCCTGATCTGTACTATTCGATTTAATGTTCTCAAATCCTGCACTAATCGATAAGTTCCATCAGATTTCCACACTGATAGAATTGGGGTATTATAAGGAGACATACATGGCTCCAACAGTCCATCTCTAATCCGTCCCTCAATTACTGGCTGCAGTCCCCGTTTACCTTCTATGGGAATAGGATATTGTCGTTCACAGACAACGTCCCCTTTCCTTTTTAAATTTATTAAAAGGGGAGGGATCTATAGTCCTCCACGATTCCCTTCTCTAGCCCATACTATAGGGTTTATCTCTCTCTCCACATCCTCTGTCAACATTGCCAGTTGTACAACTAATTCTTTTTCCTGAATTCCAATCTCCAGTCCTAAAAGGATAATTAAGTCTCTCCCCAGTAAGTTACTTCCTATATCAGGGATATACAGCAGTTCCCCTGTGACCCTATCCCTAGGACCTTCTATCATCATAGGTTCAAATACTGGAACAGTAAATCCTTCCCCTTTTACCCCCGAAACAGTAATTGATCGTGTTGACATTTCTATCTTCTTTGGTTTAAAATTCAGCAATGACTGTGCTGCCCCCGTATCTACTAGGAAGACTGCCTCTTCCCTACAGGGTCCCACCTTCAAGTTTATCAAGGGTTCCTGGTGGGCCCCCGAGGGCAGGAACCCCTGACACCCCTATTCTTCATCAAAATTCATAAGCGGAATTGCCCTTTTTTCCCTTTGTAGATCAGGACACTCCCACTTAAAATGCCTTATCTTTCCGCAATAATAGCATCCTGCCTGTGGAGACCTCCATCTCTGCCCCTGTCGCCCAAACCCTCTATCAAATGCTCCCTCTTGTCCTCTCCCTCTCCCTCTCCCTCTCCCTCTCCCTCTCCCTCTCCCTCTCCCTCTCCCTCTCTGTCCTACATGCTGCCACCCGCCGCTGCGGTTGCTCACTATTGGTTCCATTCTTTTCTTAACTACCTCATCAACCGTAACTACCATCATTTTTACCTTCTGTTTTCCCGGAGGCTTTTTCCTTACCCTCAGCACAATCCATATTGAATTCCTTCGTTAGTCCCTTATTAACTACTAAAACTCAATCCCGGCCACCAAGGCAATACTTAAAAGTCAATTTTCTTACCTTGGTCTGTGCACAGAGTTGCCTGGCCCCTTTTTGCCGTATTGTCTATCAACCTCCCATCACTGTCTGATTCAGATGTCTCTCTTGTGGGACCCGTATCAGTCGCCCAAGGGAGCAGACCAAACCGGGACACGAGACCGCTCCTCAATGGGGAACGGGACGCGTCTTCCCAGTGTCCAAGGCCAGCCACTCCCTCCGGCGATGGAAGAAAATCCCGGACAGCCCCCAATTGTGAAAAACAAAGCTCACACTCTTCAATAATTTCAGTCCGAGACAAAAATCTGAACCAGTCGTATCATTTATTTTACACTTGCAAGTGGGTGTGATGTCACAAGGCAGGGACAAAACACACACTGAATTCGACAAACGCTCGATATATATATAATTTTGTTTCTTTTATTTTACATTGCTCTTCCCCTATCTACATCCTCCAGTTCCCTAAGACTGGCTCCAGTATTCCTGTTTATCCGGTCTTGTCTGTGACAAAATGCTTACTCTGACCTCACAAGGCCGTTTGACCTCATCCCATCCTTTGCTTACCATTACCTACTCCCTCCATCTGCGCTGCCCCTCACAGCATCTTATCACTAAGCCCTTTTAATTGGGGTTTGTTCCTGTGTCTCTGTACAAGTGGGAAACCTACTGTTTATACAGGCCTCTCTTCACAGCATTTTATCTCGTGCCTGTATTTCTACCATTGTTTTGCAATCACGTTTCATGCTGGCATACCACTTTAACTGATTATATACTTCCTCTATATAGTCCCCATTCTTGTTAACTCAGCTCTTAGCCGAGAAACAATCACAAACTAATGTGAATTCATTTACTCTGTATCAGAACTTATAATTGCAGAAATAACATTAATTCACCTATATCCCACAGTGTAGACGCCAGATGATTTTCCTAATTGGAAGGGGGCAGTATCATTCTGATTACAGAAATAAGTGGCGTTTACTGTTCCTGTTGGCAGATGAACGCTAAGTCCATTAATAGGACCCAGGGTTTTAGGGGAAGGGCGAGGGAACCATCCCTCAAAGTTATAGTTATCCCTTTCGGATCTCCACCTTGTGCCCCAGTCAAATTGTGGGCATCATAAATTTCGCCTATGGTAAGTGGTATTACCGGGATGGAGATCCCCGATTCGCCATGGTGAGGGACCTCTACACAGACCCAACAGTCGGTAAGTCCCTTTTGTTCAGCATAATGTTGGCATAGGGAAGTAAATTGATTTTTCCCATCTCCTTCAACCGTCAGTATGACTATCATTCCAACACTACACCAATACCCACCCATCTCTTACCTCTGTCCACCTTCCTGCCTATCTTTCCCCCTTTTGTAGTCGTCTGGGAGAAGTGAGTCCATGTGACCCTTACAATCAGTAGCAGCAAATTTTAAAATCAATGGCAGCAACTATTAAAAGTCTCTTATTTCAGTCCGGTCTTCCGGCTCAGCTTGACTTTCAGAGGGTTGTCTGTAGGATGAGCTTGCCACTCTGCCGAAGGGGAAGGAGCGTCCACGGGGCCCTTAACACGAGTGTGATGACCCCACCCTTTTTCTGCAGTTTGGATGGCTGTTTCGGTAGTCAGGAGAGTTAAGAATGGTCCCTCCCAACTCGGGTGTAGTTTGGTACCCTTCCAGGTCTTTATCAGGACCTGGTCGTTTCCGATGTACTGCAAACTCGAGTGGCACTGTCTGGACCAAAAGGCCTTTATTCCTAAGAACAGATAATGAAGAGCCAAGTGCTACAATATAGTTTTTCAAAAACTTGTCATTAAACTCGGCCGTGGGCACCTCTCCCTTCCCTCCCAGGAATGGCAGCCCAAACATCATTTCATAAGGAGAAAGTCCGATATCACGCCTTCGGGCTGTCCGAATGTGAAATAGTGCAATAGGTAAGCATTTAGTCCGTGGTAATCGAGTCTCTAGGACTCACTTTGATAATTGCTTCTTTAAGGTTTGATTCATTCTTTCCACACATCCAGAGGAGAGTGGGTGCCAAGGAGTATGGAATTCCCAGGAAATTTCTAATCCTGCTATTACCCCTTTGTAAGATCTTAGAAGTAAAGTGGGTACCTTGGTCTGAGTCTATAACTTTCCACTATTCCATATCGTGGGATGATATGTTCAAGGAGGGTTTTCACTACTCCTTTTGGGGTAGCTGAAGACATTGGGAGAGCTTCCACCCACCCGGTTAACTGGTCTACTAGGACTAATAAGTACTTTTGTTTCCCTACCGGGGGTAATTCTGTATAGTCAATCAGTATGCTCTGAAAAGGTCTTACCCCGGGATTCCTTCCACCTTTTTGCCCTCCTCTTGTTACCTTTTTATTAATCTTTTGGCAAATCGGGCATCCTGAGCATACCTGCTTGGCTAACGTGCATATCCCTTTACATCCGTACTTCCATAACACTGTCACACGTAGCTTGAGAGCCCCAATGGCTGCCTTGGTGCAGGGTATTTAGAATGTTTCTCAGGACTGGTTTACTCAACATTTCCCTCCCATCCGGGAGATTCCATCTTCCTTCACTTGTCTTAGTGGCTCCTATCTCCTGGAATTCTTTTTCCTCTTCCTTCGTGTACACGGGGTTCCCGGAAGGAGACGCCACTAGGGGTGTGAGGACCTGTATTTTTGTTACTGTAAGGTTCACAGCTGCCTCTTTGGCTGCTTCGTCTGTTGGCTCTTGCTTCTAGAGTGTTCCCCTTTTGGTGCCCCGTACGTGAACTATTGCTGTTTCTCGTGGTAATTCCAAACTTGTCAACACTTGTCCTATTAACTCTTCGTGTACTAATTCCTTTCCCCGGCTATTGATTAGTCCACGTTCTTGCCGTATTTTTCCGAAGGTATGGACCACCCCATAGGCATTACTTAGAGTCGGTGTAAGTTGGCCCATCCTGATTTTCTAGTTGTTTTAAAGCTTGGTTTAATGCATACAACTCACAGGTCTGGGCCGACCATGTGTTAGGCAACTGGTCAGCCTGAACTGTTTGGTTCTTGTTCCCATCCACTACTGCATATCCATTATGTCTTTTTCCTTGTACCACTCTTGATGACCCGTCTATAAACAGTCTGTCCCCATCATGTAAGGGGATATCCTTTAGATCTGGTCTGACCTTAGTCTGATACTCAATGATATCTAAACAGTCAGGTTCTAATTCTCGTTTTCCAGAGGTTCTCCCTTCCATAGGAAGGTAGCTGGGTTTAGACAGGTATCTGTTGCTAACACAAGGTCATCTCTCTCCATCAGGATGGCTTCGTATTTCAAGATTCGTGAGTCTGTCAACCATCTCCCTGCCCTATGGTTTAGCACAGTTCTGACTTGATGGGGGGTGCCAACGACTAGCGCCCCTCCAAACGGAAGTTTACAGCTCTCCTCTCCCAGTATGGTAGTGGCTGCCACTGCCTGGATACATTCAGGCCATCCTCTCGAGACAGGATCCAGGATCTTGGACAGGAAGGCTATGGGCTGTCTCCTCCCCCCTCCCTTCTGGGTTAACACTGCTAAGGCTGCTCCGTCACAAAAAGGTGAAATGGTTTCTCGAGGGAAGGAAGGGCCAGCACCGGAGCTTGTATCAAACTACGCTTTAACTCATGTAACCCTTCCTTTTCCTCTTCTGTCCAGTGCAGTCTTTCATGTTTAGATTCTGTCAATTTGTAATATAACCCCTTCGTTTTCTGGGCGTCTCCTTCTATCCATAATCTACAATAGCCCACTAGCCCCAAGAACTTCCGTAATTCTCTTTTGATGGTCGGGAGGGGTAGTTCTACTATCCCTTTAATTCTCTCGAGGTTAATTCGCCTAGTACCCTCACTAACAAGGTGCCCTAAATATTTCACTTCTTTCTCTACATATTGCAATTTATTCCTAGATACTCTTAAACCTTGTTGCCCTAGGAAATTTAACAGCCTATTGGTGGCCAAGCTCATTTCATCTCTCTTTCGTCCTGACACGAGTAGGTCGTCCACATATTGTAACAGTGATGTCCCTTTAGGCATCTCAAGTTGTCCCAGGACCTGTTCCAGTACTTGCCCGAATAGATTAGGTGATTCGGTGAATCCCTGGGGAAGTACCGTCCATCGGAATTGTTGCTTTCTACCAGTGTATGGGTTTTCCCACTCAAAGGCAAACATGTCACGGCTCTCTGGAGCCAGAGAGCAGGCCCAGAATGCATCCTTTAGATCTATTACACTAAACCAGCGATGGTCACACGGTATCTTGCCTAGCAAAGTGTACGGATTGGGGACTACCGGGTGTCGTGTTCGAACCAATTGGGTCGATGCTCTGAGATCCTGCACTAATCGATAGGTTCCGTCTGGTTTGCGGACAGGCAGCATTGGGGTATTAAAGGGTGACATACAGGGTTTTAACAATCCGGTTTTCAACAAAGAATCTATAACTGGTTGCAGACCTTTACGACCTTCCAGTGATATGGGGTATTGTCTA
The DNA here is from genome assembly GCF_037043375.1 of Chiloscyllium plagiosum. Classification (NCBI taxonomy): domain Eukaryota; kingdom Metazoa; phylum Chordata; class Chondrichthyes; order Orectolobiformes; family Hemiscylliidae; genus Chiloscyllium; species Chiloscyllium plagiosum. The sequence continues at coordinate 26,739,843 of NW_028270171.1, forward strand.
ACCCGAACTGTCTTATTCTCCTGAATCAACATAATTACCATCGGAGTAATAGTTAGATGCCCTGTATTACCCGGCCTTGCCCATACATCAGGGCTGATTTGTTTTTCATCGCTAGGTGTTAACATGGCCATCTTTACAGTCACTGCACTATCCTCCACCCCAATGTTTAGGCCTAACAAGATAATCAAATCCCTACCTAATAGATTACTTCCAATGTCGGGAATATACAATAATTGTCCTGTCACTTCCTCATTATTTACTCTAATTAGCGCTGGCTCAAAAATAGGCACTAAGAATTCTTCGAGGAGAAAGTGAGGACTGCAGATGCTGGAGATCAGAGTTGAAAATGTGTTGCTGGAAACATGCAGCAGGTCAGGCAGCATCCAGGGAACAGGAGAATTGACGTTTCGGGCATGAGCCCTTCTTCAGGGCTGAAGAAGGGCTTATGCCCGAAACGTCGATTCTCCTGTTCCCTGGATGCTGCCTGACCTGCTATGCTTTTCCAGCAACACATTTTCAACTAAGAATTCTTCGCCTTTTACTCCAGAAACCCTGAGATTCTTATTGGTCAATTTAACACCGGTAGGTCTAACATTTAGGGATGACCACGCCGCTCCCGTGTCCACCAAAAACACTGTCTCCTCCCCTTCAGGTCCCACCTTTAGATTTATCAAGGGTTCCCGGTGGGTCTCAGGAGGCGGGAACCCCTGTCTCCCCTATTCCTCATCAAATGTCATTAGGGAAACAGTTTCCCTTTCCCGCGTTAGTCCAGGACATTCTCGTTTAAAATGCCCCACTTTTCCACAACAGTAACATCCCCCTGTTGCCTCCTTCCCCGGACGTCCGACCTTTGTCTTTCGTGTCCTCCTCTATCCTTATCCTTTCTATTATCTCCCGATCCTAATCTCTTTGTTATTTCATATCATTATAACTTTATCTTTCCCCCGCGTCCGGGACTTGTGTTCCCAATTTCCCAACATTTTCCCCAAGGGACTGTCGGACAGAATTTCTTCAAATTTAACATTATCTGTAGATCGATCTTTATAGAGACAACTTCCCTTGCCTCCCATTTTTTTATGAATTTAATTGATCTTTCCGAGGTCTGGTGTCACCTTCTTTCACATCCTCTTCAGGTTCCTGACCTTCGCGTGGGGGGATTTCCCTCCTTAACAACCCGGTCTAAGGCTGGCTGCTAGAGTCAGGTTGACACCCTTTCCTGTCCGATCAATCTGGCCAATTATATGTTATTTTTAGGCATCGCCAATTCCCCGTACTTCTCGTACGTCCCCGACCACCAAGGCAGAACCTAAAGGTCCTTTTCTTACCTTGGTCCGTGCACAGAGTTACCTGGTCGTGTCAATTCGGCCGTTACCCGCGCGGCAATTCCCGCAACAGCTACTGTTGCAAATCCCCGGTCGCCCGGATATATCTCGAGAGACCTTTCCTTACCCGGCTCTTGTGCACAAGAGTTACCCGACCGAACCCGCCGCGTCTTCCCGTCTTGTTTCCAGGGTCTCTCAGTCCGGATCACGCTCGCCCAAAGCCGCCGCGGCAACGAGGGGAAACTAGAGATCGCCGAAATCAGCGAGGTGCACCTTCTCCGTTTCTCCAAGAATGCTGAGCGACCGGAGCTTGGGATCCCAGACGAGCCCCCAAATCTGTTAGAAACAAACTTAACAAAATTAGCCAGGACCACCAAAACTGGAAACAAGACAACTTATTTTACGATCTTGCAAGAAAGGGCGTCAAATGCTAAAGCAAATGAGCAATGAACATTGAAACAAGTATACAGTTATACCTTTGAGCTGCGTGAGGTCACCTCTCCCGACTCCTACATTACCCAATCACCCTAGCTCTCTGCCTAACTTGTGACCTGACTGCCCCACGTGACTTCTCCTTATCTTGATTAGATTCTGCTTCTATCTCCTTGGGCCGTTAGCTGCAACCGTTTTGTACCTATATTAACACTTGCTGTGCTAGTGTTTCCTATTGTTCTGTTTTGCTGCCTGCACAAACTTGTTTTTCCCAGAAGTTTGCTAATCTGATCTTTGCCTGCAGCTGCCCTCTATACTTGTTTGTCAGCGCTAGGCTTAAGCTTTTGATCACTACCCTTTATGTTACATCTACGAAAACCACACCCTTCCCCATTTCTCACATTAATGGACTTACAGGATAGATGCAGAATGGTTGTCTCTCCTTGTTGGACAGTCGAGCATCATCCCAGAATAAGGAGTCACCCATTTAAGACCAGAGAGGAGGAGAAATCTCTTCTCTCAGAGAGTGGGGAATCTGTGCAATTCTTCACTGCAGAGGGCAGTTGAGGTTCGGTCATGAAGTATATTCAAGGCTGAGATTTTTAAACAGTAAGGGGATCAAGGGTTATGGGCAAAAGGCAGGAGAGTTGAATTGAGGGTGATCAGATCAGCCACAATCGAACTGAATATGGAGCAGACTGATGGGCTGAATGGCGTGCTGCTGTTCCTGCATCTCAATCCACCCCTTCTTTCAGCCAGATGTTTGGGCACTGTATCAATCCCAAGAGGCCGCTTGTACCCCTGGGCTCCTTGGCAGTACTCACTCTGCCACCTGGGCTCTGTGCCATCATAGAGTGTGCCACGCAGCACAGAAACGAACCCTTCCCACCTAATCTTGTGTTATCCAGACACATGGATAGAGTACATTCACTTTCCTCTTTCAAGTCATTAATCTAAATTGCAAATAATTGTAGTCCCAGCACTGATCCCTGTGGTCTTCCAATGTTTGTCATCCTGAAAATGCCCCATTTATCCCAACTCTGTCTCCTATTAGCTCGCCAATCCTCCAACCGGGCTAATTGGTGATTAATATATCCAGACCATTAAAAACACAAGACATCAGAGGAGGAGTAGACCATTTAGCCTCCTGAGCATGTTATAGAGTCATACAGCACAGAGAGAGACCCTTCTGTCCAACCAATCCATGCCGACCATATTCCCAAACTGAACTAGTCCCATTTGCCTGCACTTGGCCCATATCCCTCTAAGCCTTTCCTTTCCATGTACCTGTCCAAATGCCTTTTAAATGTTGTAATTGTACCTGCCTCTACCATTTCCTCTGCCAGTTCATTCCATACATGCACCACCCTTAAGGTGAAAAGGTTCCCCCCTCAGGTTCCCCTCTCACCTTAAACCTATGTCCTCTCAGTTTTGGACTCCCCCACCCCAGGGAAAAGACTTTGTCTATTCACCCTATCCATGCCCCTCATGATTTTATAAACCTCTATCAGGTGACCCCTCAGCCTCCTACTTTCCAGGGGAAAAAAGTCTCAGGCTCTCCTTATAATTCAAACCCTCCAGTCTTGGTAACATCCTTGTACATCTTTTGTGTAGCCTTTCCAATTTAATGATAACCGTTCTATAGCAAGGTGACCTGAGTTGTACACAGTATCCCAAATGTAGCCTTATCAATGTCCTGTACAGCTGTAACATGACATCCCAATTCCTATACCCAATGCTCTGACTGATGAAGACAAGCATCTTCTTCACTGCCCTATCTACCAGTGATGCCACTTCCAAGGAACTATGTACCTGCACCCCCCCCCCCCCAGGTCTCTCTCTGTTCGGTCAGCACAATCAATGCTGGTCTACTGTCTCAAATTCCCTCTTGCGTTTGCTCCACAAATCCTGTTTCCTGATCAAAAATTCCAAAAGTATTAGAATTAGAATCCCCACAATGCAGAAACAGGCCCTTCAGCCCAAAAGGTTCACACTGACCCTCTGAAGAGTATCCGACCCAAACCCATTCCCCATTAGTCTATATTTACCCCTGACAGGAGAAAGTGAGGACTGCAGATGCTGGAGATTCCTGAAGAAGGGCTCATGCCCTTCGATTCTCCTGCTCCTTGGATGCTGCCTGACCTGCTGCGCTTTTCCAGCAACACATTTTCAGCCCTGACTAATGCACCTAACCTACACATCCCTGAACACTCTGGGCAATTTAGCATGGCCAATTCACCTAACTTGCACATCTTTGGATTGTGGGAGGAAATCGGAGCACCCGGAGGAAACCCACGCAGACACGAGGAGAATGTGCAAACTCCACACAGACAGTCGCCTGAGGCTGGAATCGAACCTGGGTCCCTGGCGCTGTGAGGCAGCAGCGCTAACCACTGAGCCACCATGCTGTCCACTATTAAATAATGGAACATTCCCGAGTTGGGAATTTAAAGATTCACAGCCCTCTGAGAGAGAAGAGATTTTTCCTCATCTCTGTCAGAATTATCAGCCCCTTATCTTGAGACTGTACTCCTTGATGTTATGAATTCTCCAGCTCCTGGGGACGGTACAGTAGCTCAGTGGTTAGCACTGCTCAGACAACTGTCTGTGTGAAGTCAGCACATTCTCCCAGTGTCTGTGTGGGTTTCCTCCCACAGTCCAAAGATCCGCAGATTTGTTGGATTAGCCCATTGTGTCCAGGCATGTGTAGGCTAGATGGATTAGCCATGGGAAGTGTGGGGCTGTGGGGTTAGCGTGGGAGGTTGGGTCCGATGCAATGCTCTTCAGGGGGTCACTGTGGACTCGATAGGCCTAATGGCCTGCTTCCACAGTGTAAGGATTCTATGATGTTAAGCAAAAAAAACCTCTCACTGTCAACCCTTTCAGAAATTTGTATAATGCAACAGGATCCGATTCTATGCTAAACTTCAACGAATATAAATCCACTTCACTCAATCTCTCATCGTTGCTCAATCCTGTGACCTCAGGCCTCAGCTCACCATGTTGGGTGTGCTGTGAGACAATGCCCAGATAAACAGAAACCAGGAAACCTTCCATCCATCACCATGACAACGTAGTCTACTCTAGAATGGCCTCAAACTGCGAAGTTAATTTTCATTTGTTCACACTTTCTCCTTTACTCTGAGGAAGTACATGGGTTTTACAATTTTTCAAGACTCACTGAACACTTTTAAACTAATTTAATTCCAGCTTCCGAAACGAAATATTATCACTCTATCTCTTTTAGATGGCTTATTTTTTTAAACTGCCATTCCTTGTGATGCTGTTCCCAGCACTAGTGTTATCACTGAAAGTCGTGGAATCACACAGCACAGAAACAGACCCTTTGGTGCAACTTGTCCGCACTGACCAAGTTCCTGAACTGAACTCGCCCCATTTGCCTGCATTTGGCCTATATCCCTCTAAACCTTTGCTATCCATGTACCTGTTCAGGTGCCTTCTAAATGTTGTAATGGTACCCGCATCCACCACTTCATCTGGCAGCTCATTCCATACACATCCCACCCTCTGTATGGGAACATTGCCGCTCAGCTCCCTTTCCCCTCGCACCTTAAACCAATTCCCACTAGTTTTGGATTGCCTCACCCTTAGGAAAAGACCTGTGGCTGTCCACCTTATCATAGTTCTATAAACCTTTAAAAGGTCACCCCCTCAACCTCCGATGCTCAAGGAAGAAAGGCCTAGCCTATTCAGCCTCTCCTTATAACTCAAGCCCTCCAGTCCGGGCAGCATCTTGGTATATCTTTGTTGCACCCTTTGTAGCTCCACTAGTCCAGAAACCCAGTTAAGTGTTTTGCGGTCGATGGTGTAACTTGAATTTGATAAAAATCTTAGAATTGAGAGTCTCATGATAACCTTTGTCTCAGGAGTGTATTTAAAAAAAAACCCATCGGATTGACTAATGCCCTTTGGAGAAGGAAATCTGCCATCTTTACCTGGTCTGGCCTACATGTGACTCCAGACCCACAGCAATGGGATCGATTCTGAACTGCCCTCAGGGCAACTAGGGATGGGCAATAAATGGATGGCCACACCCACATCGTGTAAATTAAAAACAAATCCTCCCAGGACCTGAGGGGTGACATTTTCACACAGAAGATGTTGTGTATTGGAACAAGCTGCCAGAGGGAAGTGTTGGATGCAGATGCAGTCATGTATAGACGACATTTGGACAGGTACATGGATAGGAAAGATTTAGAGCGATATGGGCCAAACTCAGTTTAGTTTGGGAACATGGTTGGCATAGACCAAAGGATCTGTTTCTATGCTGTATTGACAGGAACCATGAGCAAGATATTCACAGCACAGTTTGTAAAGATTTTGACCCTCGGGAGGAGTCTCTCGGTTCTGCGATCGGTCAAATAATCAACAGGAATGCGTTCAGCTTCAGCAAGATTTCACAGTTTATTACGACGCTGGGCACAGGTTTGTCCAGCAACTCAGAAGTTAAAAGCTTCTGTATTCCTTGGAGAAACTGCGTAATTTCACTTGGAACAAAGGCAATTTTTATATGTTTCTTAAGAAATGGTACAGCCGTAATTACAGAGTAAATCCAATAAAGTGTAATAAAATGACATAATGGACAGCAGGTTAACCCAATGATATTTCCTGGGAAACAAAGTTGTTTATTACACATTACCTCTTCCCACCTGCATCTCAAGGTTAGCTGGGATGGTTAGTAATGTCCTATTCTAGCTTAGTTACTTCCATTCTGTGAAGGCTCCATTGTCTGCTTTATCTTTTGATTCAGTTAGCTCAGCAATGCAGAAATGCAGCCTTTCGCAGGGTGAGAAGCCATTTTAAACACAGTGTTAATTTGCAGCCTGAAGCCATTTTGTTCTGTTACTTTGCATTGAGAAGCCATTTTGTGGTTAGCAAAAGCATGCACAAAATGGTTGCTCCTGACAACAGCCTAAATCCAGTTTTTAGATCCTCATCTGCAGCAAGTCCATGACACTTTGGGGATAACAATCGCACAGAGGAGGGGTTTAGTGTCAATAACGCTTTGCTCAACGAGTGTTCAATGGCTGAGAGACAGTCAATTCCCAAGTCTTTAGCATCAGTTCCTCGTGGTAAGGTCCCACGAGAATTGTTTGTCTCAGTGGTGGACTGAGACTGATGATCTATGAGTTACTCGGTTCCATGATTGGCCAATTAACACATCTGTAAATGACTCTTTGTCCAACATGCAAATAATCTTTTATTGTATGTAACAGGGCTGGGTTGGCAGACTCTGATTTGACCAGAAGTATGAAAACTTCTTGGCAATCAAAAGAATGCAACAACCTTACAGAGTTTGCACAAGGTTTATCTACATTAATCATCATCGGACAGAGAGCATGATCGCATAGCAACAACCAATCAATACATGATATAACTTCGTGAGTAGTAGCTTGAACCAATGGTATTGATTAAGTTGTAATGGTTTATGTCACCTTTACACAGCTTGCAAAATGCGGTTTAGTATTCCCTCATGTTATCCAGCTACGTCTTCATAGCTTTAACTATAGGTAGTCACGTCAGCATGGGGGAACATCAGTCTGTGGTTGCTTGTTTGTGTCTGGTCCAGAGCAATCTAGTTTAGCAATGCAGAAGCCATTTTGTGCAACTTCTTTGTCTATGTTGTCCTACCGCCTAGAGGCCCATATCCTCAAGAGGCTCAGGCTTATTTCTAAATTTACTTTTGGATTGCTTACAGTTGTTACGTTTCACCACATATAGACAGGATGGTAGAGAAGGTGTTGAGCAAGCTTGCCTTCATCGCTCAGACATCATGTTGGGGTTGTACAGGACAATGGTGAGGTCTCTCCTGGAGTTCTGTGTCCAATTCGGGACCTCCTGTTATAGGAAGGATTTTTATTGAGCTGGAGAGGGTTCAGAAGGGACTTACCAGGATGTTGCTGGAAATGGAGGGCTTGAGTTATAAGGAGAGGCTGGATAGGATGGGATATCTTTCACTGAAGCGTATGAGGTTGAGGGGTGACCTTGTAATGTCATGAGGGATATAGGTAAGATGAAAGGAATTCCTGATGAAGGGCTTATGCCCGAAACGTTGATTCTGCTGCTTCTCGGAGGCTGCCCGACCTGCTGTGCTTTTCCAGCACCGCACTCTCGACAGGAAGGGAAACGTCTTGCAGCTAGTGTTTCAGAAACTTGAGATGGAATTAAAAAGCAGAGCCTCAAAGGTTACGATCTCTTGGATTACACCCGGAGGCACAAGATTCTGGGAATAGGAACATTTTATAGCTTTATGTGTGGAGCCGAAACCGGAAATGGTCCAGGAGGGAGACACTCAGATTCCTGAGGACCAGGTCTGGGCCCGGACAATGTGAAACTAAACCAAGCTTGGACTAATACTCGAGCAGAATGGTTCATTAGTGTATGGTTCAAGGGCTACATTAGTTTAGCAGGGACATCAGCACAAGGCAAAGAGTCATACATCACAGAAACAGGCCCTTCGGCCCAACCCGTCTATGCTGACCAGATTTCCTATACGGAAGTAATCTCACCTGCCTGTGTTTGGCCCATATCCCTCTAGGCCCTTCCTAGTCATATACCCATCCAGTAAACCCAGCCTTTTAAATGTTGTCATTGTACCAGCCTCCACCACTTCCTCTGGCAGCTCATTCCATACACGTACCACCCTCTATGTGAAAAAGTTATCCCTCAGATCCCTTTTAAATCTTTCCCCTCTCGCCCAAGACCTACACCATCTAGTTTTGGACTCCCCTAACCCCAGGGTAAAGACCATGTCTATTCTTCTTATCTATACCCCTCATGAATTTAAAAACCTCTACAAAGTCACCCCTCAGCCTCCTACACTCCAGGGGAAAAATATCCCAGCTCTCCTTATAACTCCAACGTTCCAGTCTTGGTAATATACTTGTAAATCTCTTCTGCCCCCTTTTCAGTTTAATAATAACTTTCACAGAGGGGTGACCAGAATTGTATGCAGTATTCCAAATGTGGCCTTACTGATGGCTTGTATAGCTGTGAAACGATGTCCCAATTCTATACTCATTGCTCTGACTGATGAAGGCAAATGCCTTCTTCACCACCCAGTCTCTGTGTGATGCCTTTGTCAAGGAACTATGTGCCTGCACCCCTATGTCTATCAGTTCGACAACACTCCCCCAGGGCCCTCCCATTAACTGTGTACCCACACCCCTATGTCTATCAGTTCGACAACACTCCCCCAGGGCCCTCCCATTAACTGTGTACCCACACCCCTACGTCTATCTGTTCAACAATACCCCCCCAGGGCCCTCCCATTAACTGTGTACCCACACCCCTACGTCTATCTGTTTGACAACACTCCCCAGGGCCCTCCCATTAACTGTGTACCCACACCCCTATGTCTATCTGTTTGACAATACCCCCCCAGGGCCCTCCCATTAACTGTGTACCCACACCCCCATGTCTATCTGTTTGACAACACTCCCCAGGGCCCTCCCATTAACTGTGTACCCACACCCCTATGTCTATCTGTTTAACAATACCCCCCCAGGGCCCTCCCATTAACTGTGTACCCACACCCATACGTCTATCTGTTTGACAATACCCCCCCAGGGCCCTCCCATTAACTGTGTAGCCACACCCCTATGTCTATCTGTTTGACAATACCCCCCCAGGGCCCTCCCATTAACTGTGTAGCCACACCCCTATGTCTATCTGTTTGACAACACCCCCCCAGGGCCCTCCCATTAACTGTGTACCCACACCCCTATGTCTATCTGTTTAACAATACCCCCCCAGGGCCCTCCCATTAACTGTGTACCCACACCCCTATGTCTATCTGTTTGACAATACCCCCCCAGGGCCCTCCCATTAACTGTGTAAGTCCTGTCTTAGTTTGTCTGAGTGAAGTAACCAGAAGCAGAGATGTACCAGGATTGTTCAAGTTAGAGATAGCTCTTTGCGAAGCAGACCGAGACTGAACAAATATGACGCAGCCCCCAGTGAGTTTAGCTGCTTCCATAGTGTGTACTGGATGAAAGTTATTCTGCCACTGTCTGACCCCAGTCTGCATTTCACTTCGACTCTGTCCTCCATAGCTTCCATGATTCTCCACAAAATTCGATTTGAAAGTGCAATTTGGTCACTCAGAAATATGACAAAACTCCCTCAACTGAAAGGGCACAACTTCCTAACTGTAACCTGGAAACCCTGAAAATTCTCACCCTGAAAGGAAGCAGTTCAGGAAAAAGAGGCATCTGCAGGCCTCACAGGTAAATCGAGTCGGGCCTTGCCTGCTCAACATCGCCAAAAATAAATAAAGAGCAGATATCAGTTTGGAGCAGAGTAATTTAGATAAGTGAGGAGAAAGTGAGGTCTGCAGATGCTGGAGATCAGAGCCGAAAATGTGTTGCTGGAAAAGCGCAGCAGGTCAAGCAGCATCCAGGGAACAGGAGAATCGACGTTTCGGGCATAAGCCCTTCTTTCCTGAAGAAGGGCTTATACCCGAAACGTCGATTCTCCTGTTCCCTGGATGCTGCCTGACCTGCTGCGCTTTTCCAGCAACACATTTTCGGCTAATTTAGATAGTGACCAAGCTGAGTAATTAATAAGGAGAAAGGGAGTTCACATGGAGTCCCCCATTGCTCAGTTACCTGCGCAGCTGGTTTGTAATGTTTTTATTTCAAAAATATACTTTGTTCATAAAATATCTTTATTTACATACGTAGGCAGTACAGTAATTCCATCCTGTAACAGTGACTTATGGAGAAACAAACAAATATTGGAATTTGATTCTATCCAACAAACAAACCCAAGCATTTCTTAGTTGTACAAGTTTATATTTGTGGCACTAAGGGGGAGGGTCCGATAACTGAACAGACCCCCGTTTCCCTTCAGCAGGAAGCCCTCAGACAGGGGTCTTTCCCCACTGCCCCTTGGCAGCAGCTGCCCCAAGCTTCAGTGCGCCCCTCAGCACATAGTCCTGGACCTTGGAAGGTGTCAGTCTGTAACACTCGGTCAGGGTCAGCTCCTTGCTCTGAAAGACCAACATGTTTCGGGCAGATCAAAGAGCGTCTCTCACTGAGTTGATGGTCCTCCAGGTGCAGTCGGTGTTTGTCTCGGTGTGTGTCCCGGGGAACAGACCGTAGAGCACAGAGTCCCGCCTCACGGAGCTGCTCGGGACGAGCCTCAACACAATCCACTGCGTCTCTCTCCAGACTTCCTTCACAATGGCCCATTCCACAAGGAGGTGTGTGACAGTCTCTATCCCCCCCCACAGCCGCTTCGAGGGCAGCGTGCGGTGGCACAGACCGACCGGGCGTACATGAAGGATCTGACAGGCAGATCCCTTCTCCCCACCAGCCGAGTGATGTCTTGGGGCTTGTTGGAAAGTTCTGGTGATGGGACATTCTGCCGAATGACTTTGACAGTCTGCCCAGGGAACAACCCGACAGGATCCGCCCTCTCCTTTTCCCACAGGGTCTCGAGGACACTACGTGCTGACCACTTCCTGATGGACGTGTGGTCAAAAGGGTTTCTTTTTGCAAGTTTCTCCATGAGGGACAAGTGATACGGAACGGTCCAATTACTTTTTTTAAATTTCAAAAATATACTTTATTCATAAAATATTTTGATGATCTGTACAATTGGTCATGCCATACATACATAAACATTCCATTTCTTTGCATACAGAGATCGGAATTTATCATTTGTATATACAGGTCTGTACGTTTATCAATCATATATCCATATAATTAGCTGAGGTGTCAGCAGAGCCCAAATGACTGCATGGGCCCCCTGTTCTTAGGCAGGCAGACGTTACACGGTGGTCTTTCCCCACCGCGCCTTGGCGGCAGCTGCCCCAAGCTTCAGCGCGTCCCTCAACACATCGTCCTGGGTCCAACTACTTGGCGCACTCGATGGCGACAAGGCCGGACCAGTGATTCCTAACAGCGCAGGTTCAATTCCTGCACTAAGGCCACTTTACCCCTCACCTGAGACCTGGCCACCCTCTGATTCCACTCATCTCAATCTCATGAGACTGTAGGACTATGGCAACTTTGAATTTCACGTTCTTGGTATTTTCAGGTAACCCTTCCCGCAACCCATCCCACCCCTTTATTTGAGTCTGGAAGTTAAGAGTTCAAGTCCCACTTCTGGACTTGGCTGAACACTGAAGTTTGAGGGAGTGCTGCACTGTCAGAGGGAACATCTTTTGGTTAATCATAGAATCCCTTGAGTGTGGAAACAGGCCATTCAGCCCAAAAAATCCACACCAATCCTCCGAACAGTAACCTACCCAGACCCATTCCCCTAATCCATTACTTTACATTTCCCCTAACGCACCTAATCTACACATCCCTGAACACTACGGGCAATTTAGCCTGGCCAATTCACCTAACCTGCACATCTTTGGACTGTGGGAGGGAGAAGTCGAAGGGACACAGGGAGAATGTGCAAACTCCAGGCAAACAGTCACCTGAGGCTGCAACCCGGGGTCCCTGGTACCACTGAGCCACCATGCCACCCTGAAGACTGAAGACTTCTATAGTAGTCATGTTGGACTCAAATATTAACTCTATTTCTCTTTCCATAGATACTGCCAGACTAGCTGAGTTTCTCCAGCACTGTCTGTCTTTATCACATCCTTGGCACTTCCTGGTGTCCTGAATCATTTATCCTCTTTGTAGGCTCTTGTTGTGCGCAACTTGCATTTCGGGCATCCTCACAGTGATGAAAAAATGTAATAAACAGCAAAAAATCCTGCCTTCACTCTGAAAACAAAAATCCCCTGATAATGGTAAAAGGCGCAATAAAAACGCACGTTTTGAACGTCTCGTTCTTTAACGCGGCTCCCCGACAGGGGGCGGTGGCGTACTCACCCCCCCCCGACGTTGCAACCCGCCCGCGGCGCCTTGAGTGGCGTCAGGCTCAGCCAATAGGGAAAAAGAGAGGGCGGGATTCCAACCCGCTTATTCTTAATCGCACCAATTGGAAACACCTCTGTATAATAGGTCAATTGCAAAGGATATGCAAATAGAGGAATACCGAGGGCAATTAGATGAGAAGGATTTTCTCAGCTTTTGAGAACTTAAGGGACAGAAGTCGACAAGGTTTGAAGAGAATGAAATCGCTATTGTCGGAATCATCGGTCTGGCGCTTGTTAGAAATGTAGTCACCGTATTATGAACGGGAACAGCCATGGTAGGACACACGACCAAGAGCAGCCACCTTTATTTTCTGGAAAAACTCAGCAATTTTTGGTGGGGAGGTGGCGAGGTTCCTTGCCTCGTAGAAGAGACCGACTAGAGGTTTCCTTTCTTTCACCTCCCTAAACACTCAATACAAACAGAACTGAGCATTTACACTGCACTGCCCCGTCTTAGGGGCATGGGGGAGTGTGCTTCCCCCCGCAGACAGCGCCTCTGCACTGAGTCCCCCCGCAGACAGCGCCTCTGCACTGAGTCCCCCCGCAGACAGCGCCTCTGCACTGAGTCCCCCCTGCAGACAGCGCCTCTGCACTGTGTCCCCTGCAGACAGCGCCTCTGCACTGAGTCCCCCCGCAGACAGCGCCTCTGCACTGAGTCCCCCCGCAGACAGCGCCTCTGCACTGAGTCCCCCCTGCAGACAGCGCCTCTGCACTGAGTCCCCCCGCAGACAGCGCCTCTGCACTGAGTCGCGTTTGCGTTCACGCTGCCTTCCCTCAAATCACCTCTGCGTTAGCTTGTGAACCAAACTTGACCCTTCACTGCCCTGAGGGCTCACCTCAGGAAAGCTTAAGGGATCCTCAAAGAGTTATAGCGCACCAGCAATTCCTCAATTTAAATTTCTTCCACTCCCCCCAACACGTTTAACACTCTCCAGACTCAGTCAAGCAATTTCGCGTGCTCTGTTATCTGGATTTTTTTCCACTGCATGCCCCTACAGTCACAAAGTAAAGCACAGAAATAGACCCTTCGGTCCAACTCATCCGTGCTGACCAGATATCCTAAATTAGTCTAGTCCCATCTGGCCCACCTCCCTCTAAGCCTTTCTTAATCACTAATCCACCCAGCTGCTTTTTAAATATAATTGTACCAGTTTCCACCACTTCCTCTGGCTGTTCATTCCATACATGCACCACCCTCAGCAGCAAAATTTTACCCCTTAAATCCTTTTTAAATTTTTCATACGCCCTCCAGTTTTGGACTCTCCTATCTTGGGGAAAGGCATAGAAGATTACAGCACACTACAGGCCCTTTGGCCTTGATTTTTTTTATATTTCAAAAATATACTTTATTCATAAAATATTTTAATGGTCTGTCCAGTTGGACATGCCATACATATGTAAACATTCCATTTGTTTGCGTACCGAAACAGAGTAATCATTCCTATTTACAGGTCTGTACGATTACATTTTGAGCTGAGGCGTCAGCGGAGCCCAAATGACTGCGTGGGCCCCCTGTTCTTCTCCGACAGGCAGATGTTACAGGGTGGTCTTTCCCCACCGCGCCTTGGCGGCAGCTGCCCCAAGCTTCAGCGTGTCCCTCAACACGTAGCCCTGGACCTTGGAATGTGCCAGTCTGCAACACTCAGTCGGGGTCAACTCCTTCAGCTGGAAGATCAGCAGGTTTCGGACCACCCAGAGAGCGCCCTTCACCGAGTTGATGATCCTCCAGGCACAGTTGATGTTCGTCTCGGTGTGCGTCCCGGGGAACAGGCCGTAGAGCACGGAGTCCCGCGTCACGGCGCTGCTCAGGACGAACCTCGACAAACACCACTGCATTCCTCTCCAGACTTCCTCTGCATAGGCACATTCCAGAAGGAGGTGTGTGACAGTCTCGTCCCCCCCGCAGCCGCTTCGAGGGCAGCGTGTGCTGCGACTGAGAGTCCGGGCCTGCATAAAGGATCTCACAGGCAGAGCCCTTCTCACCACCAGCCAAGCCATGTCTTGGTGCTTGTTGGAAAGTTCTGGCGATGAGGCATTCTGCCAAATGGCTTTGACAGTCTGCTCAGGGAACCGCTCGATAGGATCCGCCCTCGCCTTTTCCCGAAGGGTCTCAAGGATACTACGTGCTGACCACTTCCTGATGGACTTGTGGTCAAAGGTGTTTTTCTTCATAAACTTCTCCACGAAGGACAGGTGATACGGAACGGTCCAACTACTCGGAGCGTTCCGCGGCAGCGAGGCCAGGCCCATCCTTCCCAACACCGGGGACAGGTAGAACCTCAGTACGTAGTGACACTTGGTGTTTGCGTACCGGGGATCCACGCACAGCTTGATGCAGCCACACACAAAGGTGGCCATTGATGTTGTGCCGACCTGCGCAACCAATCTGAAGCCCATCTAACCTACACTATTCCATTATCATCCATATGTTTATCCGATGACCATTTAAATGCCCTTAACGTTGGCAAGTCTACTACTATTGCAGGCAGGGTTTTCCACACCTTTACTACTCTCTGAGTAAAGAAACTACCTCTGACATCTGTCCTACCCTTCAATTTAAAGCGATGTCCCTCTTGTGCTAACCATCACCATGTGAGGAAAAAGGCTCTCACTGTCCACCCTATCTGATCCTCCAATCATCTTGTATGTCTCTATTAAGTCACCTCTTAACCTTCTTCTCTAATGAAAACAGCCTCAAGTCCCTCAGCCTTTCCTGATAAGACCTTCCCTCCATACCGGGCAACATCCTAGTAAATCTCCTCTGCACCCTTTCCAAAGCTTCCACATCCTTCCTATAATGCGGTGACCAGAACTGTACGCAATATGCCAAGTGCGGCCACACCAGAGTTTTGTTCAGCTGCAGCATGACCTTATGGCTCCAAAACTCAATCCCTCTACCAACAAAACCTAACACACTGTACGCCTTCTTAACAACTCTATCAACCTGGGTGGCAACTTGACTATTTACCCTATCCATGCCCCTCATGATTTTATAAACCTCTATAAGGTCACCCCTCAGCCTCTGATGCTCCAGGGAAAACAGCCCCAGCCTATAGAGCCTCTCCCTATAGCTCAAACCCTCCAACCCTGGCAACATCCTTGTAAATCTTTGCTGTACCAATTCAAGTTTTACAAAATGTTTCTGGTAAGAGGGAGACCAAAATTGCACACAATATTCCAAAAGTGGCCTAACCAATGTCCTGCACAGCCACAACATGAACTCTGAACTCCCATACTCAATGACCAACAAAGGAAGGTGCACCAAATGCCTATTTATTATGGACCAGGCCAGACCCCCTTAAAACATTTGAAGAAGGTAGCCCAGATGCTAACGTTTTCATTGTTTTACGCAGGTGTGAGATGGATATTCCAGGGGTGTTGCTGCTGGTCAAACCACTCAGTCTTAAACAAAACAGAATTTACCTACAGGCTGCCGAATGAAACACGAACAAAAGGGTACAGAATATAGAATAACCTAACCTATATGAAAACTCAACCAACGCGATAGCCCCCAGCCATGTAACAAAGAGCTGTTCCGATTTCCAGCAACATCCCACAAACACACCCCTCTGTCAAAAAACACAGGTTCTTACAGGAGAGATGTTGGAGACAGAGTCAGCCAGAAAACCTTTATTGAATCCGGGAACCTTTCTCCCGAGCAACTTCAAACCAAACCAGACTAGAAAAACAAACCAGAGCTGGGAGATCTGACCTAACTCCTTTCATCTTACAACTGCTTATATAAAACAAAAACTCTGAAGGCCTCCTTCAGCAATATCTGTTAGCCATTATTAAAGCAGCCAGTTCAGACATGTCGACCCCTCTGCCTTTACGGCCCCTCTCAAAAAAAACCAAGGACAAAATAACCTAGTTAAAGAGATAGCATCATCACACTACCCAGTCTACCTGTGACCCCACTCTACATTTGAATATGCTCCTTAAATCCTAAACAAAAAAGATGCTGGAAAAGCTCAGTAGATCTGGCAGCATCTGTGGAGAGGAATCACAGTAAACATTTTGGATCCAGTGACCCTTCGTCAGAACTCATGGTAAATAGGAAAATGCTGGAATATCCAGAAGACAGTGGGCGGCACGGTGGCTCAGTGGTTAGCACTGCTGCCACACAGCACCAGAGACCCGGGTTCAATTCCCGCCTCAGGCGACTGACTGGGTGGAGTTTGCACATTCTCCCCGTGTCTGCGTGGGTTTCCTCCGGGTGCTCCGGTTTCTTCCCACAATCCAAAAAATGCCCATAGTGTTAGATGTAGGGAAATGGGTCTGGGTGGGTTACGCTTTGGCGGGTCGGTGTGGACTTGTTGGGCCGAAGGGCCTGTTTCCATACTGTAAGTAATCTAATCTAATCTAATCTAATAGGGTGGGGGAATGGGGAAGGGGTAAACCATAGGTGGGGATAGAGCCCAAGGAGAGAGAAGAACAGTTGGATAGACAAAGGGAGTAGGTAATGATCAGCCCAGGAGGGTGGATAGCTGTTAACGGGGGATGATTAGTAGCTAACAATGGGTATGTACAATAGCAGGCCACGTAATAACAAGACAAAAGTGAGGCAGCAGATACTGGAAATCAGAGTCTAGATTAGAGAGGTGCTGGAAAAGCACAGCAGGCCAGGCAGCATCCAAGGAGCAGGAAAGTCGACTTTTCAGGCAAAAACCCTTCATCAGGAAATGTGTAATAACTAGGCTTGGTGTGTAGGAATTGGGATAAGTACATGGAAGAACTCAACTTTTGTGGAACTCAATATTGAGTCCCGAAAGCTGCAGAGTTCCTCAGTGGCAAATGAGGTACTGTTCTTCCAGCTCGCACTGAGCTTTACTGGAGCACTGCAACAAGCCTGAGACAGGGATGTTATTCAGGGAACATGACGGGATGGTGACATGAAATTCAGGATCTTTGTTGCGGACAGAACATAGTGTGCAGCAAAGCACTCACCCAGTCTACGCTTGGTTTCCCCAGTGTAGAAGTGGGTGAGCACTTCACAGAACACTTATATACTACCTGCAATAAAGGACCCTGAGCTAAACAAGTCCCACCTGCCTGCCCTTGGCCCATATCCCTCCAAGCAGTTCTTATTCATGAATCTTTTCAGATGTCTTTTAAACATTGAAACGGTGCTCACATCCACCACTTCCTCTGGAAGTTAATTCCACACTTGAACCACTCTCTGAGTAAAAAATGTTGCCCCTTGGGTCTTTTTTCAATCTTCCTCCTCTCTCAAAAATATGTCCCATCATCTTGAAATCCACCATCCTTGGGAGAAAACACCTTATCTCTACCCCTCATAATTTTATAAACCTCTATAAGGTCGCCCCTCAACTTCCTATAGTCTTGTGAAAAAAGTCCCAGTCTATCCAACTTTTCCTTATAACTCAAACCCTCCTTTCCCAGCATTCTGAACCCTCTCCATCTTTAGGGTGGCACGGTGGCTCAGTGGTTAGCACTGCTGCCTCATAGCGCCAGGGACCCAGGTTCGATTCCAGCCTTTGGCGACTGTCTGTGTGGAGTTTGCACGTTCTCCCCGTGTCTGCGCGGGTTTCCTCCCACAATCCAAAGATGTGCAGGTTAGGTGAATTGGCCACGCTAAATTGCTCATAGTGTTCAGGGATGTGTACGTTAGGTGCATTAATTAGGGATTAATGTAGGGTGGGGGATGGGTTACTCTTTGGAGGGTCAGTGTGGATTGTGGGGCTGAAGGGCCTGTTCCCACACTATAGGGAGTCCAATTCCAATATTATCCTTCCTATAACAGGGTGATCAGAACTGAACACAGTACTCTAGAAGAGACCTCGAAAACATCTTTTTTTATTTCAAAAATCTACCTTATTCGTAAAAAAACCTCTGTATATATACATTATCACAAAAGCAGTTTCGTTCTGCAGTTACATATCAAATAAATGTACAAATCATTGGATTTTGATTCTATCCCAAATAAAAAAAACAAAGACCTCTCTTACACATACAATACTATTATTTACATATATTTGAGACACTGGGAGGGTCCAATAACTGATCAGACCCCCATTTCCTGTCAGCAGGAAGCCCTCAGACAGGGGTCTTTCCCCACTGCCCCTTGGCAGCAGCTGCCCCAAGCTTCAGTGCGTCCCTCAGCACGTAGTCCTGGACCTTGGAAGGTGTCAGTCTGTAACACTCGGTCAGGGTCAGCTCCTTGCTCTGGAAGACCAACACGTTTCGGGCAGATCAAAGAGCGTCTCTCACTGAGTTGATGGTCCTCCAGGCGCAGTCGGTGTTTGTCTTGGTGTGTGTCCCGGGGAACAGACCGTAGAGCACAGAGTCCCCCCTCACGGAGCTGCTCGGGACGAGCCTCGACACAACCCACTGCGTCTCTCTCCAGACTTCCTTCACAAAGGCCAATTCCACAAGGAGGTGTGTGTCAGTCACAAACACCCCACGGCCATAATATCCTTCCCGTAACAGGGCGACTGGAACTGGATGCAATACCCTGGAAGAGGCCTCACCAAGATCCTGTACAACCTCAACATGACGTCCCAACACCTCCACTCAACGGTCTGAGCAATGAAAGCGAGCATGCCAAACGCCTTCACAACTACCCTATGCGACACAAACTTCAAAGAATTATGTACCTAAACCCCTAAGTCTCTGCGTTCTACAACACTACCCAAGGCCATACCATTATGTGGAAAAGCACAGCAGGTCAGGCAGCATCCGAGGAGCAGGAGAATCGACGTTTCGAGCCAAAGCCCAATTAGTTGTATAAGTCCTGGACTTATTTGTTTTACCGAAATGTAATATCTCACATCTATCCAAATTAAACTCCAGCTGCCACTCCTCAGACCATTGACGAAATCATATAGATCGGCGATAATTGTGGTTCTGGCTCTGATTGCTTTCATAGCTCAAGATGGCCAACCTGAAAATGACCCAATTACTCTGGCCCTGTTTCATGTCAGCTAGCTGCTCAGAAATCTCCCTGGCACCATCGGCTCTTGTGTTGTGTAGTAATCTCTTATGTGGCTTATTTTGAAATGCTTTTCTTGGAAATCTGAAAGCTCCCATCATCTATTGATTCTCCTACATCTATGTGATTGTTACATCCTCAAGGACATAAATTCGATAACCTTAGTTTCCCCTTCACTAACTCACATTGACTGCGACTGATTGCATTATAAACTGTTTTTAATTGCAAAAGTATACTTTGCTCATAAATGATCTATCATTACACACCGTGGAGGGATAGTGGCTCAGTGGTTAGCACTGCTGCCTCACAGCACCAGGGATCCGGTTTCAATTCCCGTCTCGGGCGACTGTCTGTGCGGAGCTTGCACATTCTCCTCGTGTCTGCGTGGGTTTCTTCCATGTGCTCCGATTTCCTCCCACAGTCCAAAGATGTGCAGGTCAGGTGAATTGGCCGTTCTAAACTGCCCCTAGTGTTCGGTGCATTAGTCAGGGGTAAATGTAGGGGAATGGGTCTGGGGTGGGTTGCTCTTCGGAGGGTCGGTGTGGACTTGTTGGGCCGAAGGGCCTGTTTCCACACTGAAGGGAATCTAATCTAATCTAATCAAAAAGGTTCAGAGTCTGTTCTGTAAATACTTTGCAGGAAATAAGTGGATTGATTACGGGGATTTTGACATTCCTCAGAGCTTCTACCCAGTTCCAACAGGCATTTTCTAGAAGGGAGCTATTTACAGTTTCAATAAGGCAGCAAGGGGATCTCGAGATTCAACAGACCCTTGTTATATTTTATATTGCATTATGAGCTCTTTCAGAATTGATTCCGGCATTTCCCCCCAGTGCAATACACGAAGCGAACTTTTGTTTCTGGCTTTCTGTCTCACTCCCTTCTTGAATGGGGACACTGTGTTTGCAGTTTGAAATATGCTGGCACCTCTCCAGAACTGTGGGATATGTGGAAGATTATAAACAATGCAGCTCTATTAATGCAGGCTAGGATGCAGACCATCAGTCCTGGTTAGTCATAAGTTCCATTATTTTCTCCATTTCCCTTTCTCTCCAGCGATAGCAACTGCTTCAAGTTTTCTTTTCCCATTTCCTCTTGCATTTCAATTATCCTTGCGATGCTTTTTGTGTCTTCCAACAGCTTAGAGTCGTAGAGATGTACAGCATGGAAACAGACACTTCGGACCAACCCGTCCAGATATCCCAACCCAATTCTGCTGTTTGCTTGTGTCCATTGACTAATTTCCCACTCTAACACACTGGTGCTCACTTTGGCCACTCATTCACTTTTTACATATGTGTAGAATCTTTATATGTTTTTATATTTCTTGTCAGATTTCTCTCAGACTCATGCTGTCCTTTTCTGGCTTTCAAATCTTTCCCAAATTCCCCAATATTTGCAGCTTTGTATGCCAATTTGATATCATTCTTAACTAATTCTTAATTTTCTTCCTTACCTTGACGTCACCCACTGAATCATCCAGGATTCGAGCTCAGATTTCTCACTTATTGGATTGGATTTAGGCAGCAACACAAGATGGTGACATCTGTTGGAAGAAGGTGGTATTGCAGCCAATCAGATTTAGATTTCGCGTTTATTGTCATGGGTCCCCGAGTACATAGGTACAGGAGTCCTGAAGAAGGGCTTATGCCCAAAACATCGATTCTCCTGCTCCTTGGATGCTGCCTGACCTGCTGCGCTTTTCCAGCAATACATTTTCAGCTCTGATCTCCAGCATCTGCAGTCCTCACTTTCTCCACAGGAGTGCAGTGTAAAGTGCACAATTCTGCTACACACAATGCCATCTTAGGTACAGATGCTAAATCTTAAGAACTCTTTGGAGGATCGGTGTGGATTGGTTGGGTCGAAGGGCCTGTTTCCACACTGTAGGGAATCTAATCTAAAGAACAAGGTTTAAAGTTAAACATTATACTCATTCAATCTCCTTCTCTTTGCCATGCGTTCCCCACACTGGGCCTACCATACCGCTCCTGTCAATCCTCCAGGAATATCGATCCGGGCCTACCTCAATGCTGCAGTGACCAATACCGACCACAGAGCCTGCCCCCATCCCCGTTGCTGCCACAGCCTGGAGTCCTGCTCTGGGCCCACCAACATCGAGGTTGCTAGGCCCCAGAGCCACCTCTCAGCGCTGGACCCAAAATGGCTGCCGTCACAAACTCCCAAAAGCCTCGCTCCCTCCTCAAGCAGCCAACTCCTGCCGCACATGCTCAGAAGGTCGGGCCTGCTCTCGATCATGGAACAGGCCTCAAGTGAGAAGAAACTAGAAAGAAAGAGAGCAAAAAGCAAAAAGGAAAACAAAATAAGCAGACAGAAGTGGACAGGTCCTAGGCCAGGAGCTCAGGCACAGCTGATACCCCCTCAACTCTCCATCACTGGGGAGCTTACCTCAACTCATCCGTGGATCCATTCGGAACAAACTAATGGAGTTTGATTGCTGTGTTTGGTCAACAACTCCATTCCCATTGTGAGCAACAGGAGGTGAACTGGATGGACATTAAATCCTCTCTCTGTCCTGTCCTTCCAATTCCAATCATCAGAAATTTCAAAGTTCATGATGATTGAATTCAGAAAAACAGAAATATTTCACCCCTTTGTCCCTCCAAGAGAAGCAAACTTTGAAATGATAAATTAAAAGCACAATGAACAGTGATGTGAAATAAAAATAAGTAGATTTAATTTGTACCTATAGCAATAGGGAATGGCCTTTTGTTAACTTTAACTGGTGTGAATTTAGCCATTAAAAATAATGACTGGCTCAATGACGTGTCAGCATCCCAAGTGTAGATTTGCACCAATAGCCTATCCTGTCCCCTGGTGGCCGGCTGTACACATAGCGGTACATGGTGGGAAATCTGACCAGTAGCCCATCCTGGCCCTGCTGACTGGCTGTACACATGGCGGAAGCTCTGACCAATAGCCTATCCTGCCCCCTGCTGACTGGCTGTACACATGGCGGAAGCTCTGACCAATAGCCTATCCTGCCCCCTGGTGGCTGGGTGTACACATGGCGGAAGCTCTGACCAATAGCCTATCCTGCCCCCTGGTGGCTGGGTGTACACATGGCGGGAAATCTGACCAATAGCCTATCCTGCCCCTTGGTGGCTGGCTGTACACACATGGCAGGAGCTCAGGAAGAGTGTTGTCCATCTCCATTCCAAGTGGGCAGCCGACCTTTCACCCTCTGTTTTGTGGGGTGAGGTGGCTCATGAACAACAGGAACAGAGCTGAGCTCCTGGGGACAAGGGCTGACAGAGGAGATGGTTCTGCCCATCATGAGACCGACTGTTACAGAACATGGCATTGCTGAGGACACTGATACTCATAGGAATTGCTTTATGTCCCTTTCCTTCTTCAGAAAAAAATATATTTACTCTCAAGGGAGTGCAGCAGCAGTTCAGGGACTGATGCTGGGGATGGCAGGAGTGTCGATTGAGGAGAGATTGTTTTGTCTGGGCCTGTGTTCACTCAAGTCCCAAAGAATGCGAGAGGATCTGATTGGAACACAGAAAATCAGAAAAGGGCTAGGCAGGATTGAGGCAGGGAGAGTATATCCCCTGCGGGGGGGGGGGGGGGGGGGGGTGGCGTGGTGGGGAGTCTGGAACCAGGAGAGACAGTCTCAGGAGACAGGGGAGGCCATTTTGGACCAAGCTGAGGAAACATCCCCTCACTCAGACATTGGTCAACCTGAGGAACTCTCTACCACAGGAGGCTCGCTGAACAGATACCAGAATAGGATTGAGAAACCTCGACAAACACCACTGCATTCCTCTCCAGACTTCTTCTGCGTAGGCACATTCCAGAAGGAGGTGTGTGACAGTCTCGTTCCCCCCCCCGCAGCCGCTTCGAGGGCAGCGTGCGGTGTGGCTGAGAGTCCGGGCCTGCATAAAGGATCTCACAGGCAGAGCCCTTCTCACCACCAGCCAAGCCATGTCTTGGTGCTTGTTGGAAAGTTCTGGCGATGAGGCATTCTGCCAAATGGCTTTGACAGTCTGCTCAGGGAACCGCTCGATAGGATCCGCCCTCTCCATTTCCCGAAGGGTCTCAAGGACACTTGGTGATGGGATACCAGCCTCCGTGGAATTATTTCAGTAGCAACCATGAAAGAGCGTGCTCTTGAAGAAAATTCACTTGCAACAGTCCTCATTGAGTTGGGGTAAGCACTTATTTGGGAAGTTTCATTCATTTGATCTTGCCATCGAAGCCTGGGTCCAGTATGTGGAAAGAATTTGTTATTTTTTCAGGGCAAATGAAAAGCAACGAGTAATTCTCCTGGCAGCTTGTGGACCCACAGCTTTTATGGTCATTAGGAGCCTAACTTACTCTGAGGCACCTTTCAAGAGTTGGCAGATTTAGTTAAGGAATATTACAACTTCTGCCTCCTCTGAGACGCTCTCAGTTTTATTCAGCAGTTTGAGAACTAGGCAGATCCTTATCAGGATTTTTGACGAGGTTGAGATGACTGGCAGAGTCATGTGATTTTGGGTTCACCCTGAATGAGAGACTGTTTGCTATGTGGATTAATGACATAACTATGCCGAAGCGATTATTAGCTGAAGTCCAACTGGACTTCAAGTAGGCACTACAACTGGCCTGGTCATTGGAAAATGCTGGAAGTGGAGCATATGAGTTACAGGGTATCCCAGTGGAAGTGGACACCCTTGCTAGACCGACTGAGCTTGGGGAACATCACGTGAGCGGAGGCAATTACAGAACCTCAGGCAGGGCATATTCTGAGCAGAGGGACCCTCGGTCAGCCCACAGCAAAATGCCAAACAAAACTAAGCCTCGGTCAAACGGCCAAAATGCTTTTCAGGATCCGGGCCTGCAGGTTTCGTAAGTTGCTGCCGGTTTATGGGCCCGAGATGGCAAAGGCCTGAGTTGAGTCAGAAAACTCACAGGCCACTATCCAGGAGAGTGCACACCCTGGAAAGCCCACCTATAGCTGGCTGGGAACAGTTAAATTGCTTAGCAACATCCAGATCAGAGCCAATCAAAATAAACGTCTGGTTAAATGGTCACTCAGTTTTAATGGAAGTCGATATTAGCGCAGATTTATCAGTGATTGCAGATTAACAAGATTGGGACTCCAACCCTCAAGTTTGCGTGAGATCTCAGCCAGACTGGGGACCCTTTACAAATTAAACACACAACTTTGGGTCTGGTCTCTTATGAGAAGCAGCTGATTGTAGTAAAAGGCTTGGGGCCTGAGCTCGATGGGGTAGAATTGGTTGAGAGAGATTCACCTTAATTGGCTCAACATTTCTCAATTAGAAAATGGCTGCCTGCGTGAAATCCTGATTAAATACTCGGACGTTTTTCAGGACGGTCTAGGGCCTACTAAAGGGGCCGAGGTTACATGTTGACCACGATCCTGCATGGCCCATCCAATGCTATTTGCCTTACGGGGCAAAACTAGAGGCTGGAAAGTGAAGGAATCTTCAAACCAGTGCAGTTTGTGGAACGGGCAACACAGGTCGGACTGACTGTAAAGCCTATTGGCTTGGTTCGCGTCTGCGGGGATTCTAATCAAACATGAACCTGCTTCTCTCAGCTGGATAAATACCTAGTGCCTCACAGAGAGGATTTGTCCACAAAGCTGGACATGGGCCAGGCGTATCTGCAATTGCAAATAGGAGAGGAATCCCAGAATTATGCCACAATTATGAGCCACGAGGGTTTGTACCTGTCTGTGAGACTACAGTCGGGGGTATTTGGAGTTGCCAAACAGAGTTTAAGAACCAGGAGGTTATGTTGCAGCTCGTAGAAGGTGCTGGTGAGGCCAAGTCTGGAGCACTGCGCACAGTTCTGGTCTCCTTACTTAAGAAAGGATGTACAGAGGAACCTCGATTATCCAAATATCAGTTATCCAAATATCAGATTATCCAAATATCAATTATCCAAATATCAATTATCCAAATATCAGATTATCCAAATATCAATTATCCAAATATCAATTATCCAAATATCGGATTATCCAAAGGAGATCTCGAGGTCCCGATAGAAACATTACATCGAAGACGTGTTTTTCAACACTGATCACATCTTTTGTTTACAGTAATTAAAAACAATCTTGGCTTATTAAAACGCTGCCAAGAACAGTCCTGGACATGGATGGGAG
The DNA here is from genome assembly GCF_037043375.1 of Chiloscyllium plagiosum. Classification (NCBI taxonomy): domain Eukaryota; kingdom Metazoa; phylum Chordata; class Chondrichthyes; order Orectolobiformes; family Hemiscylliidae; genus Chiloscyllium; species Chiloscyllium plagiosum. The sequence continues at coordinate 26,765,597 of NW_028270171.1, forward strand.
GCCAGGCACCGTTTCCAAATGACGGACCTCCTGCCCTCTCGCTGTCCCCTCACACACTTTCCCTGGAGTTCTACACAGGGGTGTACCCTAAATCCCCCCTGCCCCCCCCCCCCTTTTCCAGATAATCTCTCCAACATTGTCCACATCCATCAAAGTTTTACCTGCACATTCACTAATATCATTTATTGTATCCGTTGCTCCCGATGCGGTCTCCTCTACATTGGGGAGACTGGGCGCCTCCTAGCAGAGCGCTTTAGGGAACATCTCCGGGACACCCGCACCAATCAACCACACCGCCCCGTGACCCAACATTTCAACTCCCCCTCCCACTCTGCCGAGGACATGGAGGTCCTGGGCCTCCTTCACCGCCACTCCCTCACCACTTCCGCCTCGGAACACTTCAACCCCAGGGCATCAATGTGGACTTCAACAGTTTCCTCATTTCCCCTTCCCCCACCTCACCCTAGTTTCAAACTTCCAGCTCAGCACTGTCCCCATGACTTGTCCTACCTGCCTATCTCCTTTTCCACCTATCCACTCCACCCTCTCCTCCCTGACCTATCACCTTCATCCCCTCCCCCACTGACCTATTGTACTCTATGCTACTCTCTCCCCACCCCCACCCTCCTCTAGTTTATCTCTCCACGCTTCAGGCTCTCTGCCTTTATTCCTGATGAAGGGCTTTTGCCCGAAACGTCGATTTCGCTGCTCCTCGGATGCTGCCTGAATTGCTGTGCTCTTCCAGCACCACTAATCCAGAATCTGGTTTCCAGCATCTGCAGTCATTGTTTTTACCCCAAAGGTGGAACCTGTCAAAGTGATATGTGTGTGTGAGTGAGTGAGTGTGTATGGGTGTGTGAGTGTGAGTGAGTGAGTGTGTATGGGTGTGTGGGTGTGAGTGTGTGGGTGTGTATGGGTGTGTGTGTGTGAGTGAGTGAGTGTGTATGGGTGTGTGTGTGTGAGTGAGTGAGTGTGTATGGGTGTGTGGGTGTGAGTGTGTGGGTGTGTATGGGTGTGTGTGTGTGAGTGAGTGAGTGTGTATGGGTGTGTGAGTGTGAGTGTGTGGGTGTGTGTGTGAGTCTGCGTGAAAAAGTTGCCCCTTAGGTCCCTTTTAAATCTTTCCCCTCTCACCCTAAACCTATGCCCTCTAGTTTTGGACTCCCCCACCCCAGAGAAAAGATCTTGTCTATTTACCCTATCCATACCCCTCATGATTTTGTAAACCTCAGCCTCTGCTACTCCAGGGAAAACAGCCCCAGCCTGTTCAGCCTCTCCCTGTAGCTCAGATCCTCCAACCCTGGCAACATCCTTGTAAATCTTTTCTGAACCCTTTCAAGTTTCACAACATCTTTCCGATAGGAAGGAGACCAGAATTGCACGCAATATTCCAACAGTGGCCTAACCAATGTCCTGTACAGCCGCAACATGACCTCCCATCTCCTGTACTCAATACTCTGACCAATAAAGGAAAGCATACCAAACGCCTTCTTCACTATCCTATCTACCTGCGACTCCACTTTCAAGGAGCTATGAACCTGAACTTCAAGGTCTCTTTGTTCAGCAACACTCCCCAGGACCTTACCATTAAGTGTATAAGTCCTGATAAGATTTGCTTTCCCAAAATGCAGCACCTCTCATTTATCTAAATTAAACTCCATCTGCCACTTCTCAGCCCATTGGCCCATCTGGTCAAGATCCTGTTGTAATCTGACTTCTTCACCCAAAGGGTTATGAATCTCTGGAATTCCCTGCTCAGTAAAGTTAAAAATCACACAACACCAGGTTATAGTCCAACAGGTTTAATTGGAAGCACTAGCTTTCGGAGCGTCGCTCCTTCATCAGGTGGTTGTGGAGAATAAGATTGTAAGACACAGAATTTATAGCAAATGTTTACAGTGTGATGTAACTGAAATTATATATTGAAAAAGACCCGGATTATTTGTTAAGTCTCATATTTTAGAATGACCGTGTTGGTTTCAATTCTTTCATATGTAAATCGCAAAACTTTCTTTTAAAGTTACATTCGGAGCAGCGCTCCGAAAGCTAGTGCTTCCAAATAATGCTGTTGGACTATAATCTGGTGTTGTGTGATTTTTAACTTTGTACAGCCCTGTCCAACCCCACCATTTATCTTAGTGATGTGCTAATAACCTGGAAGGAGCATGTAGAGAACTTGGATGTAGTGGTTAAACGTCTCTCCCAGGTGGGTGTACGCCCTAGAATGGAAAACTCTGTGTTCCAGGCACCCCGGGTGCCCTACTTGGGTTACAGACTCAACAGGATCAGGTTATACCTGTTGGAAGATAGAGTGAGGGTGATAAAGGTGCCCAACTGCTGACTGTACCGGAGCTGAGGTCTGTACTTGGGCGGGTGAATTATTGCACAAAATTCCCATGTAACTTGGCCTCCATCTTGACACCCTTACAACTACGACTGAAAAAGGGTCAGCCTGAGAAATGGTCACGTAGCCAAGACATAGCCTTTAGGGAAGTGAAGAAACAGCTTTCATTGCCTGAGGTGTTGGCACGGTACGGGTGGCACGGTGGCACAGTGGTTAGCGCTGCTGCCTCACAGAAGTCAGGGACCTGGGGTTGATTCCAGCCTCGGGGCGACTGACTGTGTGGAGTTTGCACGTTCTCCCAGTGTCTGCGTGGGTTTCCTCCGGGTGCCCCGGATTCCTCCCACAGTCCAAAGATGTGCAGGTCAGGATGAATTGGCCGTGCTAAATTGCCCCTCGTGTTCAGGGATGTGTAGGTTAGGTGCACTAGTCAGGGATGAATGTAGGGTAATGGGGTAGGGGTATGGGTCTGGGTGGGTTACTCTTCGGAGGGTCGATGTGGACTTGCTGGGCCGAAGGGGATTCTATGATATACCAAGCGAGATGTGGCGCTGACAATGCGATGCCTCCCTGTTACCGTGTTGGGGTAGTGTTGGCTGACTGGTGGCCGAACAGAGAGAAGACCTATCACTTCCTGGACATTGGCTGATGCCAAACGCAAATATGGCCCTAGATTTGGTGGTCAACTTTGGTGTGAGCAAGTTCCACCAACACCTTTATGGAAGCAGATTCATTTCAGCAATGGATCACAAACCCTAGCTCGGGCTACTCACAGATAACAAGGCCCATAGTTTCAGGTTGGACTCGGCAGTGGGCCCGTACTCTCAGTCTGTATAATGACACATTGGAACCCTGACCAGGAGGCCCTTCGGTCTTAAACTGTCACGACGACGCTTCCGTTCACCGCTGAGTATATACGACTGTGGACACAAAAAGGCCCGGTCCGGGCAAAGCTGAGAGATAATGGGAAAACCAAAGGACCATCACAACCAGAACCGAAACCCAGAGGGAACTGATCACAGGAGAGGACGGTATTTTATTATGGGGAGCAAGAGTGATTGTCCAGAGCAAAGGTCACTACCAGATAATGGCCAAACTCCTCCAATTCACCCGAACCTGCAAATCTTCGGACTGTGGGAGGAAACCGGAGCACCCGGAGGAAACCCACACAGACACAGGGAGAACGTGCAAACTCCACACAGTCAGTCGCCTGAGGCAATCAAACGTCAGTGGGCCCAGCACCACGGACTGGAGTGGGCCAAGCAGCACAGACTGGAGTAGGCCCAGAAGCACGAACTGGAGTGGGCCCAGCAGCACTGACTGGAGTGGGCCCAGCAGCACAGACTGGAGTGGGCCCAGCAGCACAGACTGGAGTGGGCCCAGCAGCACAGACTGGAGTAGGCCCAGCAGCACGGACTGGAGTGCGCAGAGCAGCAAGTACTGGAGTAGGCCCAGCAGCATGAACTGGAGTAGGCCCAGCAGCACGGGACTCGAGTGGGCCCAGCAGCACGGGACTCGAGTGGGCCCAGCAGCACAGAGTGGCGTGGGCCCAGCAGCACAGACTGGCGTGGGCCCAGCAGCACAGATGGGAGTAGGCCCAGCAGCACGGACTGGTGTGGAACCAGCAGCACGGACTGGAGTGGGCCCAGCAGCACGGACTGGAGTGGGCCCAGCAGCACGGACTGGAGTGGGTCCAGCAGCACAGACTGGAGTGGGCCCAGCAGCACAGACTGGAGTGGGCTCAGCAGCATGGACTGGAGTGGGCACAGCAGCACGGACTGGAGTAGGCCCAGCAGCACGGACTGGAGTGGGCCCAGCAGCACGGACTGGAGTGGGCCCAGCAGCACAGACTGGAGTGGGCCCAGCAGCACGGACTGGAGTGGGCGCAGCAGCACGGACTGGAGTGGGCCCAGCAGCACGGACTGGAGTGGGCCCAGCAGCACAGACTGGAGTGGGCCCAGCAGCACAGACTGGAGTGGGCGCAGCAGCACAGACTGGAGTAGGCCCAGCAGCACGGACTGGAGTAGGCCCAGCAGCACGGACTGGAGTGGGCCCAGCAGCACGGACTGGAGTGGGCCCAGCAGCACAGACTGGAGTGGGCCCAGCAGCACAGACTGGAGTGGGCCCAGCAGCACAGACTGGAGTAGGCGCAGCAGCACAGACTGGAGTAGGCGCAGCAGCACGGACTGGAGTAGGCCCAGCAGCACGGACTGGAGTAGGCCCAGCAGCACGGACTGGAGTGGGCCCAGCAGCACGGACTGGAGTGGGCCCAGCAGCACAGACTGGAGTGGGCCCAGCAGCACAGACTGGAGTGGGCGCAGCAGCACAGACTGGAGTAGGCGCAGCAGCACGGACTGGAGTAGGCCCAGCAGCACGGACTGGAGTGGGCCCAGCAGCACGGACTGGAGTGGGCGCAGCAGCACAGACTCGAGTGGGCCCAGCAGCACAGACTGGCGTGGGCACAGCAGCACAGACTGGAGTGGGCCCAGCAGCACGGACTGGAGTGGGCCCAGCAGCACGGACTGGAGTAGGCCCAGCAGCACGGACTGGAGTGGGCCCAGCAGCACGGACTGGAGTGGGCGCAGCAGCACAGACTCGAGTGGGCCCAGCAGCACAGACTGGCGTGGGCACAGCAGCACAGACTGGAGTGGGCCCAGCAGCACGGACTGGAGTGGGCCCAGCAGCACGGACTGGAGTAGGCCCAGCAGCACAGACTGGAGTGGGCCCAGCAGCGCGGACTGGAGTGGACCCAGCAGCACAGACTGGAGTGGGCCCAGCAGCACAGACTGGAGTGGGCCCAGCAGCACGGACTGGAGTAGGCCCAGCAGCACAGACTGGAGTGGGCCCAGCAGCGCGGACTGGAGTGGGCCCATCAGCACGGACTGGAGTGGGCCCAGCAGCACAGACTGGAGTGGGCCCATCAGCACGGACTGGAGTGGGCCCAGCAGCACTGACTGGAGTAGGCCCAGCAGCACAGACTGGAGTGGGCCCAGCAGCGCGGACTGGAGTGGGCCCAGCAGCACAGACTGGAGAAGGCCCAGTAGCGCGGACAGGAGTAGGCCCAGCAGCGCGGACTGGAGTGAGCCCAGCAGCACGGACTGGAGTGGGCCCAGCAGCACAGACTGGAGAAGGCCCAGCAGCGCGGACTGGAGTGAGCCCAGCAGCACGGACTGGAGTGGGCCCAGCAGCACAGACTCGAGTGGCCCAGCAGCACCGAGTGGCGTGGGCCCAGCAGCACAGATTGGCGTGGGCCCAGCAGCACAGATTGGAGTAGGCCCAGCAGCACGGACTGGTGTGGAACCAGCAGCACGGACTGGAGTGGACCCAGCAGCTCGGACTGGAGTGGGCCCAGCAGCACTGAGTGGAGTGGGCCAAGCAGCACAGACTGGAGTGGGCCCAGCAACACGAATTGGAGTGGGCCCAGCAGCACGGACTGGAGTGGGCCCAGCAGCACAAACTGGAGTGGGCTCAGCAGCACGGACTGGAGTGGGTCCAGCAGCACAGACTGGAGTAGGCCCAGCAGCACAGACTGGAGTGGGCCCAGCAGCATGGACTCGAGTGGGCACAGCAGCACGGACTGGAGTAGGCCCAGCAGCACAGACTGGAGTGGGCCCAGCAGCACAGACTGGAGTGGGCCCAGCAGCACGGACTGGAGTGGGCCCAGCAGCACAGACTGGAGTGGGCCCAGCAGCGCGGACTGGAGTGGGCCCAGCAGCACGGACTGGAGTGGGCCCAGCAGCACAGACTGGAGTGGGCCCAGCAGCACAGACTGGAGTGGGCCCAGCAGCGCGGACTGGAGTGGGCCCAGCAGCACGGACTGGAGTGGGCCCAGCAGCGCGGACTGGAGTGCACACAGCAGCACGTACTGGAGTAGGCCCAGCAGCATGAACTGGAGTTGTTCCAGCAGCACAGACTTGAGTGGGCCCAGCAGCACAGAGTGGCGTGGGCCCAGCAGCACAGACTGGCATGGGCCCAGCAGCACAGATTGGAATAGGCCCAGCAGCATGGACTGGTGTGGAACCAGCAGCACAGACTGGAGTGGGCCAAGCAGCAGGGACTAGAGTGGGCACAGCAGCACGGACTGGAATGGGCCCAGCAGCACAGACCGGAGTGGGCCCAGCAGCACGGACTGGAGTGGGCGCAGCAGCACGGACTGGAGTGGGCCCAGCAGCACGGACTGGAGTGGGCCCAGCAGCACAGACTGGAGTGGGCGCAGCAGCACAGACTGGAGTAGGCCCAGCAGCACGGACTGGAGTAGGCCCAGCAGCGCGGACTGGAGTGGGCCCAGCATCACGGACTGGAGTGGGCCCAGCAGCACAGACTCGAGTGGGCCCAGCAGCACAGACTGGTGTGGGCACAGCAGCACAGATTGGAGTAGGCCCAGCAGCACGGACTGGAGTGGACCCAGCAGCACAGACTGGAGTGGGCCCAGCATCACGGACTGGAGTGAGCCCAGCAGCACGGACTGGAGTAAGCCCAGCAGCACAGACTGGAGTGGGCCCAGTAGCACGGACTGGGTTGGGCCCAGCAGCACGGACTGGAGGAGGCACAGCAGCACGGACTGGAGTGGGCCCAGCAGCACAGACTGGAGTGGGCCCAGCAGCACGTACTGGAGTGGGCCCAGCAGCACAGACTGGAGTGGGCCCAGCAGCACAGACTGGAGTGGGCCCAGCAGCGCAGACTGGAGTGGGCGCAGCAGCACGGACTTGAATGGGCCCAGCAGCACAGACTGGAGTGGGCCCAGCAGCACAGACTGGAGTGGGCCCAGCAGCACAGACTGGAGTGGGCCCAGCAGCACGGACTGGAATGGGCCCAGCAGCACGAACTGGAGTGGGCTCAGCAGGACGGACTGGAGTGGGTCCAGCAGCACAGACTGGAGTGGGTCCAGCAGCACAGACTGGAGTGGGCCCAGCAGCACCCACTGGAGTGGGCCCAGCAGCACAGACAGGAATGGGCCCAGCAGCACGGACCCGAGTGCGCACAGCAGGAAGTACTGGAGTAGGCCCAGCAGCATGAACTGGAGGAGGCACAGCAGCACGGACTGGAGTGGGCCCAGCAGCACAGACTGGAGTGGGCCCAGCAGCACGTACTGGAGTGGGCCCAGCAGCACAGACAGGAGTGGGCCCAGCAGCACAGACTGGAGTAGGCCCAGCAGCGCGGTCTGGAGTGGGCCCAGCAGCACGGACTCGAGTGGGCCCAGCAGCACAGACTTGAGTGGGCCCAGCAGCACAGAGTGGCGTGGGCCCAGCAGCACAGACTGGCATGGGCCCAGCAGCACAGATTGGAATAGGCCCAGCAGCATGGACTGGTGTGGAACCAGCAGCACAGACTGGAGTGGACCCAGCAGCTCGGACTGGAGTGGGCCCAGCAGCACGGACTGGAGTGGGCCAAGCAGCAGGGACTAGAGTGGGCACAGCAGCACGGACTGGAATGGGCCCAGCAGCACAGACCGGAGTGGGCCCAGCAGCACGGACTGGAGTGGGCGCAGCAGCACGGACTGGAGTGGGCCCAGCAGCACGGACTGGAGTGGGCCCAGCAGCACAGACTGGAGTGGGCGCAGCAGCACAGACTGGAGTAGGCCCAGCAGCACGGACTGGAGAAGGCCCAGCAGCGCGGACTGGAGTGGGCCCAGCATCACGGACTGGAGTGGGCCCAGCAGCACAGACTCGAGTGGGCCCAGCAGCACAGACTGGTGTGGGCACAGCAGCACAGATTGGAGTAGGCCCAGCAGCACGGACTGGAGTAAGCCCAGCAGCACAGACTGGAGTGGGCCCAGCAGCACAGACTGGAGTAGGCCCAGCAGCGCGGTCTGGAGTGGGCCCAGCAGCACAGACTGGAGTAGGCCCAGCAGCACGGACTCGAGTGGGCCCAGCAGCACAGACTTGAGTGGGCCCAGCAGCACAGAGTGGCGTGGGCCCAGCAGCACAGACTGGCATGGGCCCAGCAGCACGGACTGGAGTGGACCCAGCAGCACAGATTGGAATAGGCCCAGCAGCACGGACTGGAGTGGACCCAGCAGCTCGGACTGGAGTGGACCCAGCAGCACGGACTGGAGTGGGCCCAGCAGCACAGACTGGAGTGGGCGCAGCAGCACAGACTGGAGTGGACCCAGCAGCTCGGACTGGAGTGGACCCAGCAGCTCGGACTGGAGTGGACCCAGCAGCTCGGACTGGAGTGGACCCAGCAGCACGGACTGGAGTGGGCCAAGCAGCAGGGACTAGAGTGGGCACAGCAGCACGGACTGGAATGGGCCCAGCAGCACAGACCGGAGTGGGCCCAGCAGCACGGACTGGAGTGGGCGCAGCAGCACGGACTGGAGTGGGCCCAGCAGCACGGACTGGAGTGGGCCCAGCAGCACAGACTGGAGTGGGCGCAGCAGCACAGACTGGAGTAGGCCCAGCAGCACGGACTGGAGTGGGCCCAGCAGCACAGACTCGAGTGGGCCCAGCAGCACAGACTGGTGTGGGCACAGCAGCACAGATTGGAGTAGGCCCAGCAGCACAGACTGGAGTGGGCCCAGCAGCACGGACTGGAGTGGGCCCAGCAGCACGGACTGGAGTGGACCCAGCAGCACAGACTGGAGTGGGCCCAGCATCACGGACTGGAGTGGGCCCAGCAGCACGGACTGGAGTAAGCCCAGCAGCACAGACTGGAGTGGGCCCAGTAGCACGGACTGGGTTGGGCCCAGCAGCACGGACTGGAGGAGGCACAGCAGCACGGACTGGAGTGGACCCAGCAGCACGGACTGGAGTGGGCCCAGCAGCACAGACTGGAGTGTGCGCAGCAGCACAGACTGGAGTGGACCCAGCAGCTCGGACTGGAGTGGACCCAGCAGCTCGGACTGGAGTGGACCCAGCAGCTCGGACTGGAGTGGGCCCAGCAGCACTGACTGGAGTAGGCACAGCAGCACGGACTGGAATGGGCCCAGCAGCACAGACCGGAGTTGGCCCAGCAGCACGGACTGGAGTGGGCGCAGCAGCACGGACTGGAGTGGGCCCAGCAGCACGGACTGGAGTGGGCCCAGCAGCACAGACTGGAGTGGGCCCAGCAGCACGGACTGGAATGGGCCCAGCAGCACGAACTGGAGTGGGCTCAGCAGGACGGACTGGAGTGGGTCCAGCAGCACAGACTGGAGTGGGTCCAGCAGCACAGACTGGAGTGGGCCCAGCAGCACCCACTGGAGTGGGCCCAGCAGCACAGACAGGAATGGGCCCAGCAGCACGGACCCGAGTGGGCCCAACAGCACAGACTCGAGTGGGCCGAGCAGCACAGACTGGCGTGGGCCCAGCAGCACAGATTGGAGTAGGCCCAGCAGCACGGACTGGAGTGGAACCAGCAGCATGGACTAGAGTGGGCCCAGCAGCACGAATTGGAGTGGGCCCAGCAGCACAGACTGGAGTGGGCCCAGCAGCACGGACTGGAGTGGGCCAAGCAGCATGGACTAGAGTGGGCGCAGCAGCACGTACTGGAGTGTGCACAGCAGCACGTACTGGAGTGGGCCCAGCAGCACGGACTGGAGTGGGCCCAGCAGCACAGACTGGAGTGGGATCCAGCAGCACAGACGGGAGTAGGCCCAGCAGCACAGACTGGAGTGGGCACAGCAGCACGGACTGCAGTAGGCCCAGCAGCACGGCCTGGAATGTGCCCAGCAGCACGGACCGGAGTGGGCCCAGCAGCACGGACTGGAGTGGGCCCAGCAGCACGGACTGGAGTGGGCCCAGCAGCACAGACTGGAGTGGGCGCAGCAGCACAGACTGGAGTAGGCCCAGCAGCACAGACTGGAGTGGGCCCAGCAGCGCGGACTGGAGTCGGCCCAGCAGCACGGACTGGAGTGGGCCCAGCAACACGAATTGGAGTGGGCCCAGCAGCACGGACTGGAGTGGGCCCAGCAGCACGGACTGGAGTGGGCTCAGCAGCACGGACTGGAGTGGGTCCAGCAGCACAGACTGGAGTAGGCCCAGCAGCACAGACTGGAGTGGGCCCAGCAGCATGGACTCGAGTGGGCACAGCAGCGCGGACTGGAGTAGGCCCAGCAGCACAGACTGGAGTGGGCCCAGCAGCGCGGACTGGAGTCGGCCCAGCAGCACAGACTGGAGTGGGCCCAGCAGCGCGGACTGGAGTCGGTCCAGCAGCACAGACTGGAGTAGGCCCAGCAGCACAGAATGGAGTGGGCCCAGCAGCATGGACTCGAGTGGGCACAGCAGCACGGACTGGAGTAGGCCCAGCAGCACGGACTGGAATGGGCCCAGCAGCACAGACTGGAGTGGGCCCAGCAGCACGGACTGGAGTGGGCGCAGCAGCATGGACTGGAGTGGGCCCAGCAGCACGGACTGGAGTGGGCCCAGCAGCACAGACTGGAGTGGGCCCAGCAGCACAGACTGGAGTAGGCCCAGCAGCACGGACTGGAGTGGGCCCAGCAGCACAGACTCGAGTGGGCCCAGCAGCACAGACTGGCGTGGGCACAGCAGCACAGATTGGAGTAGGCCCAGCAGCACGGACTGGAGTGGACCCAGCAGCACAGACTGGAGTGGGCCCAGCAGCACAGACTGGAGTGGGCCCAGCAGCACGGACTGGAGTAGGCCCAGCAGCACAGACTGGAGTGGGCACAGCAACGCGGACTGGAGTGGGCCCATCAGCACGGACTGGAGTGGGCCCAGCAGCACAGACTGGAGTGGGCCCGTCAGCACGGACTGGAGTGGTCCCAGCAGCACTGACTGGAGTAGGCCCAGCAGCACAGACTGGAGTGGGCCCAGCAGCACAGACTGGAGTGGGCCCAGCAGCACGGACTGGAGTGGGCCCAGCAGCACAGACTGGAGTGGGCCCAGCAGCGCGGACTGGAGTGGGCCCAGCAGCACGGACTGGAGTGGGCCCAGCAGCACAGACTGGAGTGGGCCCAGCAGCACAGACTGGAGTGGGCCCAGCAGCGCGGACTGGAGTGGGCCCAGCAGCACGGACTGGAGTGGGCCCAGCAGCACGGACTGGAGTGCACACAGCAGCACGTACTGGAGTAGGCCCAGCAGCATGAACTGGAGTTGTTCCAGCAGCACAGACTTGAGTGGGCCCAGCAGCACAGAGTGGCGTGGGCCCAGCAGCACAGACTGGCATGGGCCCAGCAGCACAGATTGGAATAGGCCCAGCAGCATGGACTGGTGTGGAACCAGCAGCACAGACTGGAGTGGACCCAGCCGCACGGACTGGAGTAGGCCCAGCAGCGCGGACTGGAGTGGGCCCAGCATCACGGACTGGAGTGGGCCCAGCAGCACAGACTCGAGTGGGCCCAGCAGCACAGACTGGTGTGGGCACAGCAGCACAGATTGGAGTAGGCCCAGCAGCACGGACTGGAGTGGACCCAGCAGCACAGACTGGAGTGGGCCCAGCATCACGGACTGGAGTGGGCCCAGCATCACGGACTGGAGTGGGCCCAGCAGCACGGACTGGAGTAAGCCCAGCAGCACAGACTGGAGTGGGCCCAGTAGCACGGACTGGGTTGGGCCCAGCAGCACGGACTGGAGGAGGCACAGCAGCACGGACTGGAGTGGGCCCAGCAGCACAGACTGGAGTGGGCCCAGCAGCACGTACTGGAGTGGGCCCAGCAGCACAGACTGGAGTGGGCCCAGCAGCACAGACTGGAGTGGGCCCAGCAGCACAGACTGGAGTGGGCCCAGCAGCGCAGACTGGAGTGGGCGCAGCAGCACGGACTTGAATGGGCCCAGCAGCACAGACTGGAGTGGGCCCAGCAGCACAGACTGGAGTGGGCCCAGCAGCACGGACTGGAATGGGCCCAGCAGCACGGACTGGAATGGGCCCAGCAGCACGAACTGGAGTGGGCTCAGCAGGACGGACTGGAGTGGGTCCAGCAGCACAGACTGGAGTGGGTCCAGCAGCACAGACTGGAGTGGGCCCAGCAGCACCCACTGGAGTGGGCCCAGCAGCACAGACAGGAATGGGCCCAGCAGCACGGACCCGAGTGCGCACAGCAGGAAGTACTGGAGTAGGCCCAGCAGCATGAACTGGAGGAGGCACAGCAGCACGGACTGGAGTGGGCCCAGCAGCACAGACTGGAGTGGGCCCAGCAGCACGTACTGGAGTGGGCCCAGCAGCACAGACAGGAGTGGGCCCAGCAGCACAGACTGGAGTAGGCCCAGCAGCGCGGTCTGGAGTGGGCCCAGCAGCACGGACTCGAGTGGGCCCAGCAGCACAGACTTGAGTGGGCCCAGCAGCACAGAGTGGCGTGGGCCCAGCAGCACAGACTGGCATGGGCCCAGCAGCACAGACTGGCATGGCCCAGCAGCACAGATTGGAATAGGCCCAGCAGCATGGACTGGTGTGGAACCAGCAGCACAGACTGGAGTGGACCCAGCAGCTCGGACTGGAGTGGACCCAGCAGCACAGACTGGAGTGGGCCCAGCAGCACGGACTGGAATGGGCCCAGCAGCACGAACTGGAGTGGGCTCAGCAGCACAGACTGGAGTGGGCCCAGCAGCACGGACTGGAATGGGCCCAGCAGCACGAACTGGAGTGGGCTCAGCAGGACGGACTGGAGTGGGTCCAGCAGCACAGACTGGAGTGGGTCCAGCAGCACAGACTGGAGTGGGCCCAGCAGCACCCACTGGAGTGGGCCCAGCAGCACAGACAGGAATGGGCCCAGCAGCACGGACCCGAGTGCGCACAGCAGGAAGTACTGGAGTAGGCCCAGCAGCATGAACTGGAGGAGGCACAGCAGCACGGACTGGAGTGGGCCCAGCAGCACGTACTGGAGTGGGCCCAGCAGCACAGACAGGAGTGGGCCCAGCAGCACAGACTGGAGTAGGCCCAGCAGCGCGGTCTGGAGTGGGCCCAGCAGCACGGACTCGAGTGGGCCCAGCAGCACAGACTTGAGTGGGCCCAGCAGCACAGAGTGGCGTGGGCCCAGCAGCACAGACTGGCATGGGCCCAGCAGCACAGATTGGAATAGGCCCAGCAGCATGGACTGGTGTGGAACCAGCAGCACAGACTGGAGTGGACCCAGCAGCTCGGACTGGAGTGGACCCAGCAGCACGGACTGGAGTGGGCCAAGCAGCAGGGACTAGAGTGGGCACAGCAGCACGGACTGGAATGGGCCCAGCAGCACAGACCGGAGTGGGCCCAGCAGCACGGACTGGAGTGGGCGCAGCAGCACGGACTGGAGTGGGCCCAGCAGCACGGACTGGAGTGGGCCCAGCAGCACAGACTGGAGTGGGCGCAGCAGCACAGACTGGAGTAGGCCCAGCAGCACGGACTGGAGTGGGCCCAGCAGCACGGACTGGAGTAGGCCCAGCAGCGCGGACTGGAGTGGGCCCAGCATCACGGACTCGAGTGGGCCCAGCAGCACAGACTGGTGTGGGCACAGCAGCACAGATTGGAGTAGGCCCAGCAGCACGGACTGGAGTGGACCCAGCAGCACAGACTGGAGTGGGCCCAGCATCACGGACTGGAGTGGGCCCAGCAGCACGGACTGGAGTAAGCCCAGCAGCACAGACTGGAGTGGGCCCAATAGAACGGACTGGGTTGGGCCCAGCAGTACGGACTGGAGGAGGCACAGCAGCACGGACTGGAGTGGGCCCAGCAGCACAGACTGGAGTGGGCCCAGCAGCACGTAATGGAGTGGGCCCAGCAGCACAGACTGGAGTGGGCCCAGCAGCACAGACTGGAGTGGGCCCAGCAGCGCAGACTGGAGTGGGCGCAGCAGCACGGACTTGAATGGGCCCAGCAGCACAGACTGGAGTGGGCCCAGCAGCACAGACTGGAGTGGGCCCAGCAGCACGGACTGGAATGGGCCCAGCAGCACGAACTGGAGTGGGCTCAGCAGGACGGACTGGAGTGGGTCCAGCAGCACAGACTGGAGTGGGTCCAGCAGCACAGACTGGAGTGGGCCCAGCAGCACCCACTGGAGTGGGCCCAGCAGCACAGACAGGAATGGGCCCAGCAGCACGGACCCGAGTGCGCACAGCAGGAAGTACTGGAGTAGGCCCAGCAGCATGAACTGGAGGAGGCACAGCAGCACGGACTGGAGTGGGCCCAGCAGCACAGACTGGAGTGGGCCCAGCAGCACGTACTGGAGTGGGCCCAGCAGCACAGACAGGAGTGGGCCCAGCAGCACAGACTGGAGTAGGCCCAGCAGCGCGGTCTGGAGTGGGCCCAGCAGCACGGACTCGAGTGGGCCCAGCAGCACAGACTTGAGTGGGCCCAGCAGCACAGAGTGGCGTGGGCCCAGCAGCACAGACTGGCATGGGCCCAGCAGCACAGATTGGAATAGGCCCAGCAGCACGGACTGGAGTGGACCCAGCAGCTCGGACTGGAGTGGACCCAGCAGCACGGACTGGAGTGGGCCCAGCAGCACAGACTGGAGTGGGCGCAGCAGCACAGACTGGAGTGGACCCAGCAGCTCGGACTGGAGTGGACCCAGCAGCTCGGACTGGAGTGGACCCAGCAGCTCGGACTGGAGTGGACCCAGCAGCACGGACTGGAGTGGGCCAAGCAGCAGGGACTAGAGTGGGCACAGCAGCACGGACTGGAATGGGCCCAGCAGCACAGACCGGAGTGGGCCCAGCAGCACGGACTGGAGTGGGCGCAGCAGCACGGACTGGAGTGGGCCCAGCAGCACGGACTGGAGTGGGCCCAGCAGCACGGACTGGAGTGGGCGCAGCAGCACAGACTGGAGTAGGCCCAGCAGCACGGACTGGAGTAGGCCCAGCAGCGCGGACTGGAGTGGGCCCAGCATCACGGACTGGAGTGGGCCCAGCAGCACAGACTCGAGTGGGCCCAGCAGCACAGACTGGTGTGGGCACAGCAGCACAGATTGGAGTAGGCCCAGCAGCACGGACTGGAGTGGACCCAGCAGCACAGACTGGAGTGGGCCCAGCATCACGGACTGGAGTGGGCCCAGCAGCACGGACTGGAGTAAGCCCAGCAGCACAGACTGGAGTGGGCCCAGTAGCACGGACTGGGTTGGGCCCAGCAGCACGGACTGGAGGAGGCACAGCAGCACGGACTGGAGTGGGCCCAGCAGCACAGACTGGAGTGGGCCCAGCAGCACAGACTGGAGTGGGCCCAGCAGCACAGACTGGAGTGGGCCCAGCAGCGCAGACTGGAGTGGGCCCAGCAGCACAGACTGGAGTGGGCGCAGCAGCACGGACTTGAATGGGCCCAGCAGCACAGACTGGAGTGGGCCCAGCAGCACAGACTGGAGTGGGCCCAGCAGCACGGACTGGAATGGGCCCAGCAGCACGAACTGGAGTGGGCTCAGCAGGACGGACTGGAGTGGGTCCAGCAGCACAGACTGGAGTGGGTCCAGCAGCACAGACTGGAGTGGGCCCAGCAGCACCCACTGGAGTGGGCCCAGCAGCACAGACAGGAATGGGCCCAGCAGCACGGACCTGAGTGCGCACAGCAGGAAGTACTGGAGTAGGCCCAGCAGCACGGACTCGAGTGGGCCCAACAGCACAGACTCGAGTGGGCCGAGCAGCACAGAATGGCGTGGGCCCAGCAGCACAGACTGGCGTGGGCCCAGCAGCACAGATTGGAGTAGGCCCAGCAGCACGGACTGGAGTGGAACCAGCAGCATGGACTAGAGTGGGCCCAGCAGCACGAATTGGACTGGGCCCAGCAGCACAGACTGGAGTGGGCCCAGCAGCACGGACTGGAGTGGGCCAAGCAGCATGGACTAGAGTGGGCGCAGCAGCACGTACTGGAGTGTGCACAGCAGCACGTACTGGAGTGGGCCCAGCAGCACGGACTGGAGTGGGCCCAGCAGCACAGACTGGAGTGGGGTCCAGCAGCACAGACGGGAGTAGGCCCAGCAGCACAGACTGGAGTGGGCACAGCAGCACGGACTGGAGTAGGCCCAGCAGCACGGCCTGGAATGTGCCCAGCAGCACGGACCGGAGTGGGCCCAGCAGCACAGACTGGAGTGGGCGCAGCAGCACGGACTGGAGTGGGCCCAGCAGCACGGACTGGAGTGGGCCCAGCAGCACAGACTGGAGTGGGCGCAGCAGCACAGACTGGAGTAGGCCCAGCAGCACAGACTGGAGTGGGCCCAGCAGCGCGGACTGGAGTCGGCCCAGCAGCACGGACTGGAGTGGGCCCAGCAGCACGGACTGGAGTGGGCCCAGCAGCACAGACTGGAGTAGGCCCAGCAGCACGGACTGGAGTGGGCCCAGCAGCACAGACTGGAGTGGGCCCAGCAGCGCGGACTGGAGTAGGCCCAGCAGCACGGACTGGAATGGGCCCAGCAGCACAGACTGGAGTGGGCCCAGCAGCACGGACTGGAGTGGGCCCAGCAGCACGGACTGGAGTGGGCCCAGCAGCACGGACTGGAGTAGGCCCAGCAGCACGGACTGGAGTGGGCCCAGCAGCACAGACTCGAGTGGGCCCAGCAGCACAGACTGGCGTGGGCACAGCAGCATAGATTGGAGTAAGCCCAGCAGCACGGACTGGAGTGGACCCAGCAGCACAGACTGGAGTGGGCCCAGCAGCACAGACTGGAGTGGGCCCAGCAGCACAGACTGGAGTGGGCCCAGCAGCACGGACTGGAGTGGGCCCAGCAGCACAGACTGGAGTGGGCCCAGCAGCACGGACTGGAGTGGGCCCATCAGCACGGACTGCAGTGGGCCCAGCAGCACAGACTGGAGTGGGCCCAGCAGCACTGACTGGAGTAGGCCCAGCAGCGCAGACTGGAGTGGGCCCAGCAGCGCAGACTGGAGTGGGCCCAGCAGCGCGGACTGGAGTGGGCCCAGCAGAACGGACTGGAGTGGGCCCAGCAGCACGGACTGGAGCAGGCACAGCAGCGCGGACTGGAGTGTGCCCAGCAGCACAGACTGGAGTGGGCCCAGCAGCACAGACTGGAGTGGGCGCAGCAGCACAGACTGGAGTAGGCCCAGCAGCACGGACTGGAGTAGGCCCAGCAGCGCGGACTGGAGTGGGCCCAGCATCACGGACTGGAGTGGGCCCAGCAGCACAGACTCGAGTGGGCCCAGCAGCACAGACTGGTGTGGGCACAGCAGCACAGATTGGAGTAGGCCCAGCAGCACGGACTGGAGTGGACCCAGCAGCACAGACTGGAGTGGGCCTAGCAGCACGGACTGGAGTGGGCCAAGCAGCACGGACTGGAGTAAGCCCAGTAGCACAGACTGGAGTGGGCCCAGTAGAACGGACTGGGTTGGGCCCAGCAGAACGGACTGGAGGAGGCACAGCAGCACGGACTGGAGTGGGCCCAGCAGCACAGACTGGAGTGGGCCCAGCAGCACGTACTGGAGTGGGCCCAGCAGCACAGACTGGAGTGGGCCCAGCAGCACAGACTGGAGTGGGCCCAGCAGCGCAGACTGGAGTGGGCGCAGCAGCACGGACTTGAATGGGCCCAGCAGCACAGACTGGAGTGGGCCCAGCAGCACAGACTGGAGTGGGCCCAGCAGCACGGACTGGAATGGGCCCAGCAGCACGAACTGGAGTGGGCTCAGCAGGACGGACTGGAGTGGGTCCAGCAGCACAGACTGGAGTGGGTCCAGCAGCACAGACTGGAGTGGGCCCAGCAGCACCCACTGGAGTGGGCCCAGCAGCACAGACAGGAATGGGCCCAGCAGCACGGACCCGAGTGCGCACAGCAGGAAGTACTGGAGTAGGCCCAGCAGCATGAACTGGAGGAGGCACAGCAGCACGGACTGGAGTGGGCCCAGCAGCACAGACTGGAGTGGGCCCAGCAGCACGTACTGGAGTGGGCCCAGCAGCACAGACAGGAGTGGGCCCAGCAGCACAGACTGGAGTAGGCCCAGCAGCGCGGTCTGGAGTGGGCCCAGCAGCACGGACTCGAGTGGGCCCAGCAGCACAGACTTGAGTGGGCCCAGCAGCACAGAGTGGCGTGGGCCCAGCAGCACAGACTGGCATGGGCCCAGCAGCACAGATTGGAATAGGCCCAGCAGCACGGACTGGAGTGGACCCAGCAGCTCGGACTGGAGTGGACCCAGCAGCACGGACTGGAGTGGGCCCAGCAGCACAGACTGGAGTGGGCGCAGCAGCACAGACTGGAGTGGACCCAGCAGCTCGGACTGGAGTGGACCCAGCAGCTCGGACTGGAGTGGACCCAGCAGCTCGGACTGGAGTGGACCCAGCAGCACGGACTGGAGTGGGCCAAGCAGCAGGGACTAGAGTGGGCACAGCAGCACGGACTGGAATGGGCCCAGCAGCACAGACCGGAGTAGGCCCAGCAGCACGGACTGGAGTGGGCGCAGCAGCACGGACTGGAGTGGGCCCAGCAGCACGGACTGGAGTGGGCCCAGCAGCACAGACTGGAGTGGGCGCAGCAGCACAGACTGGAGTAGGCCCAGCAGCATGGACTGGAGTAGGCCCAGCAGCGCGGACTGGAGTGGGCCCAGCATCACGGACTGGAGTGGGCCCAGCAGCACAGACTCGAGTGGGCCCAGCAGCACAGACTGGTGTGGGCACAGCAGCACAGATTGGAGTAGGCCCAGCAGCACGGACTGGAGTGGACCCAGCAGCACAGACTGGAGTGGGCCCAGCATCACGGACTGGAGTGGGCCCAGCAGCACGGACTGGAGTAAGCCCAGCAGCACAGACTGGAGTGGGCCCAGTAGCACGGACTGGGTTGGGCCCAGCAGCACGGACTGGAGGAGGCACAGCAGCACGGACTGGAGTGGGCCCAGCAGCACAGACTGGAGTGGGCCCAGCAGCACAGACTGGAGTGGGCCCAGCAGCACAGACTGGAGTGGGCCCAGCAGCGCAGACTGGAGTGGGCGCAGCAGCACGGACTTGAATGGGCCCAGCAGCACAGACTGGAGTGGGCCCAGCAGCACAGACTGGAGTGGGCCCAGCAGCACGGACTGGAATGGGCCCAGCAGCACGAACTGGAGTGGGCTCAGCAGGACGGACTGGAGTGGGTCCAGCAGCACAGACTGGAGTGGGTCCAGCAGCACAGACTGGAGTGGGCCCAGCAGCACCCACTGGAGTGGGCCCAGCAGCACAGACAGGAATGGGCCCAGCAGCACGGACCCGAGTGCGCACAGCAGGAAGTACTGGAGTAGGCCCAGCAGCACGGACTCGAGTGGGCCCAACAGCACAGACTGGAGTGGGCCCAGCAGCGCGGACTGGAGGAGGCCCAGCAGCACGGACTGGAATGGGCCCAGCAGCACAGACTGAAGTGGGCCCAGCAGCACGGACTGGAGTGGGCCCAGCAGCACGGACTGGAGTGGGCCCAGCAGCACGGACTGGAGTAGGCCCAGCAGCACGGACTGGAGTGGGCCCAGCAGCACAGACTCGAGTGGGCCCAGCAGCACAGACTGGCGTGGGCACAGCAGCATAGATTGGAGTAAGCCCAGCAGCACGGACTGGAGTGGACCCAGCAGCACAGACTGGAGTGGGCCCAGCAGCACAGACTGGAGTGGGCCCAGCAGCACAGACTGGAGTGGGCCCAGCAGCACGGACTGGAGTGGGCCCAGCAGCACAGACTGGAGTGGGCCCAGCAGCGCGGACTGGAGTGGGCCCATCAGCACAGACTGCAGTGGGCCCAGCAGCACAGACTGGAGTGGGCCCATCAGCACGGACTGGAGTGGGCCCAGCAGCACTGACTGGAGTAGGCCCAGCAGCGCAGACTGGAGTGGGCCCAGCAGCGCAGACTGGAGTGGGCCCAGCAGCGCGGACTGGAGTGGGCCCAGCAGAACGGACTGGAGTGGGCCCAGCAGCACGGACTGGAGCAGGCACAGCAGCGCGGACTGGAGTGTGCCCAGCAGCACAGACTGGAGTGGGCCCAGCAGCACAGACTGGAGTAGGCCCAGCAGCACAGACTGGAGTAGGCCCAGCAGCGCGGACTGGAGTGGGCCCAGCAGCACGGACTGGAGTAGGCCCAGCAGCGCGGACTGGAGTGGGCCCAGCAGCACAGACTGGCGTGGGCCCAGCAGCGCGGACTGGAGTGGGCCCAGCAGCACGGACTGGAGTGGGCCCAGCAGCACGGACTGGAGTGCACATAGCAGCACGTACTGGAGTAGGCCCAGCAGCATGAACTGGAGTTGGCCCAGCAGCACGGAATGGAATGGGCCCAGCAGCGCGGACTGGAGTGGGCCCAGCAGCACGGACTGGAGTGCACACAGCAGCACAGACTGGAGTTGGCCAAGTAGCACGGACTGGGTTGGGCCCAGCAGCATGGACTGGAGGAGGCACAGCAGCACGGACTGGAGGAGGCACAGCAGCACGGACTGGAGTGGGCCCAGCAGCACGGACTAGATTGGGCCCAGCAGCACGGACTAGAGTGGGCCCAGGAGCACAGACTGGAGTGGGCCCAGCAGCACGTACTGGAGTAGGCCCAGCAGCACAGACTGGATTGGGCACAGCAGCACGGATTGGAGTAGGCCCAGCAGCACAGACTGGAGTGGGCCCAGCAGCACTGACTGGAGTGGGCCAAGCAGCACAGACTGGAGTGGGCCAAGCAGCACAGACTGGAATGGGCCCAGCAGCACGAACTGGAATGGGCTCAGCAGGACGGACTGGAGTGGGTCCAGCAGCACAGACTGGAGTGGGCCCAGCAGCACACATTGGAGTGGGCCCAGCAGCACAGACTGGAGTGGGTCCAGCAGCACAGACTGGAGTGGGCCCAGCAGCACGGATTGGAGTGGGCCCAGCAGCACAAACTGGAGAGGGCCCAGCAGCACGGACTGGAGTGGGCCCAGCAGCACGAACTGGAGTGGGCCCAGCAGCACTGACTGGAGTGGGCCAAGCAGCACAGACTGGAGTGGGCCCAGCAGCACGAATTGGAGTGGGCCCAGCAGCACGGACTGGAGTGGGCCCAGCAGCACAAACTGGAGTGGGCTCAGCAGCACGGACTGGAGTGGGTCCAGCAGCACAGACTGGAGTAGGCCCAGCAGCACAGACTGGAGTGGGCCCAGCAACATGGACTGGAGTGGGCCTAGCAGCACAGACTGGATTAGGCCCAGCAGCACGGACTGGAGTGGGCCCAGCAGCACGGACTGGAGTGGGCGCAGCAGCACGGACTGGAGTGGGCCTAGCAGCACGGACTGGAGTGGGCACAGCAGCACGGACTGGAGTGGGCCCAGCAGCACAGACTGGAGTGGGCCCAGCAGCACAGACTGGAGTGGGCCCAGCAGCACAGACAGGAGTGGGCCCAGCAGCGCGGACTGGAGTGGGCCCAACAGCACGGACTGGAGTGGGCCCAGCAGCACAGACTGGAGTGGGCCCAGCAGCGCGGACTGGAGTGGGCCCAGCAGCACGGACTGGAGTGGGCCCAGCAGCACGGACTGGAGTGCACACAGCAGCACGTACTGGAGTAGGCCCAGCAGCATGAACTGGAGTTGTTCCAGCAGCACGGACTGGAGTGGGCCCAGCAGCACAGACTGGAGTGGACCCAGCAGAATGGACTGGAGTGGGCCCAGCAGCACGGACTGGAGTAGGCCCAGCAGCACGGACTCGAGTGGGCCCAGCAGCACAGACTCGAGTGGGCCGAGCAGCACAGAATGGCGTGGGACCAGCAGCACAGACTGGCGTGGGCCCAGCAGCACAGATTGGAGTAGGCCCAGCAGCACGGATGGAGTGGAACCAGCAGCATGGACTAGGGTGGGCCCAGCAGCACGAATTGGAGTGGACCCAGCAGCACGGACTGGAGTGGGCCCAGCAGCACGGACTGGAGTGGGCGCAGCAGCACGGACTGGAGTGGGCCCAGCAGCACGGACTGGAGTGGGCCCAGCAGCACGGACTGGAGTGGGCCCAGCAGCACGGACTGGAGTGTGCACAGCAGCACAGACTGGAGTGGGCCCAGCAGCACGTACTGGGGTGGGCTCAGCAGCACAGACTCGAGTGGGCCCAGCAGCACAGACTGGCGTGGGCACAGCAGCACAGATTGGAGTAGGCCCAGCAGCACGGACTGCTGTGGACCCAGCAGCACAGACTGTTGAAGGCCCAGCAGCACAGACTGGAGTGGGCCCAGCAGCGCGGACTGGAGTGGGCCCATCAGCACGGACTGGAGTGGGCCCAGCAGCACAGACTGGAGTGGGCCCATCAGCACGGACTGGAGTGGGCCCAGCAGCACTGACTGGAGTAGGCCCAGCAGCACTGACTGGAGTAGGCCCAGCAGCACAGACTGGAGTAGGCCCAGCAGCACAGACTGGAGTGGGCCCAGCAGCGCGGACTGGAGTGGGCCCAGCAGCACAGACTGGAGTAGGCCCAGCAGCGCGGACTGGAGTGAGCCCAGCAGCACGGACTGGAGTGGGCCCAGCAGCACAGACTGGAGTGGGCCCAGCAGCACGGACTGGAGTGCACATAGCAGCACGTACTGGAGTAGGCCCAGCAGCATGAACTGGAGTTGGCCCAGCAGCACGGAATGGAATGGGCCCAGCAGCGCGGACTGGAGTGGGCGCAGCAGCACGGACTGGAGTGGGCCCAGCAGCACGGACTGGAGTGCACACAGCAGCACAGACTGGAGTTGGCCAAGTAGCACGGACTGGGTTGGGCCCAGCAGCATGGACTGGAGGAGGCACAGCAGCACGGACTGGAGGAGGCACAGCAGCACGGACTGGAGTGGGCCCAGCAGCACGGACTAGATTGGGCCCAGCAGCACGGACTAGAGTGGGCCCAGGAGCACAGACTGGAGTGGGCCCAGCAGCACGTACTGGAGTAGGCCCAGCAGCACAGACTGGATTGGGCACAGCAGCACGGATTGGAGTAGGCCCAGCAGCACAGACTGGAGTGGGCCCAGCAGCACTGACTGGAGTGGGCCAAGCAGCACAGACTGGAGTGGGCCAAGCAGCACAGACTGGAATGGGCCCAGCAGCACGAACTGGAATGGGCTCAGCAGGACGGACTGGAGTGGGTCCAGCAGCACAGACTGGAGTGGGCCCAGCAGCACACATTGGAGTGGGCCCAGCAGCACAGACTGGAGTGGGTCCAGCAGCACAGACTGGAGTGGGCCCAGCAGCACGGATTGGAGTGGGCCCAGCAGCACAAACTGGAGAGGGCCCAGCAGCACGGACTGGAGTGGGCCCAGCAGCACGAACTGGAGTGGGCCCAGCAGCACTGACTGGAGTGGGCCAAGCAGCATGGACTAGAGTGGGCCCAGCAGCACGAATTGGAGTGGGCCCAGCAGCACGGACTGGAGTTGGCCCAGCAGCACAAACTGGAGTGGGCTCAGCAGCACGGACTGGAGTGGGTCCAGCAGCACAGACTGGAGTAGGCCCAGCAGCACAGACTGGAGTGGGCCCAGCAACATGGACTGGAGTGGGCCTAGCAGCACAGACTGGATTAGGCCCAGCAGCACGGACTGGAGTGGGCCCAGCAGCACGGACTGGAGTGGGCGCAGCAGCACGGACTGGAGTGGGCCTAGCAGCACGGACTGGAGTGGGCACAGCAGCACGGACTGGAGTGGGCCCAGCAGCACAGACTGGAGTGGGCCCAGCAGCACAGACTGGAGTGGGCCCAGCAGCACAGACTGGAGTGGGCCCAGCAGCGCGGACTGGAGTGGGCCCAACAGCACGGACTGGAGTGGGCCCAGCAGCACAGACTGGAGTGGGCCCAGCAGCGCGGACTGGAGTGGGCCCAGCAGCACGGACTGGAGTGGGCCCAGCAGCACGGACTGGAGTGCACACAGCAGCACGTACTGGAGTAGGCCCAGCAGCATGAACTGGAGTTGTTCCAGCAGCACGGACTGGAGTGGGCCCAGCAGCACAGACTGGAGTGGACCCAGCAGAATGGACTGGAGTGGGCCCAGCAGCACGGACTGGAGTAGGCCCAGCAGCACGGACTCGAGTGGGCCCAGCAGCACAGACTCGAGTGGGCCGAGCAGCACAGAATGGCGTGGGACCAGCAGCACAGACTGGCGTGGGCCCAGCAGCACAGATTGGAGTAGGCCCAGCAGCACGGACTGGAGTGGAACCAGCAGCATGGACTAGGGTGGGCCCAGCAGCACGAATTGGAGTGGGCCCAGCAGCACGGACTGGAGTGGGCCCAGCAGCACGGACTGGAGTGGGCGCAGCAGCACGGACTGGAGTGGGCCCAGCAGCACGGACTGGAGTGGGCCCAGCAGCACGGACTGGAGTGGGCCCAGCAGCACGGACTGGAGTGTGCACAGCAGCACAGACTGGAGTGGGCCCAGCAGCACGTACTGGAGTGGGCTCAGCAGCACAGACTCGAGTGGGCCCAGCAGCACAGACTGGCGTGGGCACAGCAGCACAGATTGGAGTAGGCCCAGCAGCACGGACTGCAGTGGACCCAGCAGCACAGACTGTTGAAGGCCCAGCAGCACAGACTGGAGTGGGCCCAGCAGCGCGGACTGGAGTGGGCCCATCAGCACGGACTGGAGTGGGCCCAGCAGCACAGACTGGAGTGGGCCCATCAGCACGGACTGGAGTGGGCCCAGCAGCACTGACTGGAGTAGGCCCAGCAGCACTGACTGGAGTAGGCCCAGCAGCACAGACTGGAGTAGGCCCAGCAGCACAGACTGGAGTGGGCCCAGCAGCGCGGACTGGAGTGGGCCCAGCAGCACAGACTGGAGTAGGCCCAGCAGCGCGGTCTGGAGTGGGCCCAGCAGCACGGACTCGAGTGGGCCCAGCAGCACAGACTTGAGTGGGCCCAGCAGCACAGAGTGGCGTGGGCCCAGCAGCACAGACTGGCATGGGCCCAGCAGCACAGATTGGAATAGGCCCAGCAGCATGGACTGGTGTGGAACCAGCAGCACAGACTGGAGTGGACCCAGCAGCTCGGACTGGAGTGGACCCAGCAGCACGGACTGGAGTGGGCCAAGCAGCAGGGACTAGAGTGGGCACAGCAGCACGGACTGGAATGGGCCCAGCAGCACAGACCGGAGTGGGCCCAGCAGCACGGACTGGAGTGGGCGCAGCAGCACGGACTGGAGTGGGCCCAGCAGCACGGACTGGAGTGGGCCCAGCAGCACAGACTGGAGTGGGCGCAGCAGCACAGACTGGAGTGGGCCCAGCAGCACGGACTGGAGTGTGCACAGCAGCACGGACTGGAGTAGGCCCAGCAGCACGGACTGGAGTGTGCACAGCAGCACGTACTGGAGTAGGCCCAGCAGCGCGGACTGGAGTGGGCCCAGCAGCACAGACTCGAGTGGGCCCAGCAGCACAGACTGGTGTGGGCACTGCAGCACAGATTGGAGTAGGCCCAGCAGCATGGACTGGAGTGGACCCAGCAGCACAGACTGGAGTGGGCCCAGCATCACGGACTGGAGTGGGGCCAGCAGCACAGACTGGAGTGGGCCCAGCAGCACGAATTGGAGTGGGCCCAGCAGCACGGACTGGAGTGGGCCCAGCAGCACGGACTGGAGTGGGCCAAGCAGCATGGACTAGAGTGGGCCCAGCAGCACGAATTGGAGTGGGCCCAGCAGCACGGACTGGAGTGGGCCCAGCAGCACAAACTGGAGTGGGCTCAGCAGCACGGACTGGAGTGGGCCCAGCAGCACAGACTGGAGTAGGCCCAGCAGCACGGACTGGAGTAGGCGCAGCAGCGCGGACTGGAGTGGGCGCAGCAGCACAGACTGGAGTAGGCCCAGCAGCACGGCCTGGAATGTGCCCAGCAGCACGGACTGGAGTGGGCCCAGCAGCACAGACTGGAGTGGGGTCCAGCAGCACAGACGGGAGTAGGCCCAGCAGCGCGGACTGGAGTGGGCACAGCAGCACGGACTGGAGTAGGCCCAGCAGCACGGCCTGGAATGTGCCCAGCAGCACGGACCGGAGTGGGCCCAGCAGCACGGACTGGAGTGGGCGCAGCAGCACGGACTGGAGTGGGCCCAGCAGCACAGACTGGAGTGGGCGCAGCAGCACAGACTGGAGTAGGCCCAGCAGCACGGACTGGAGTGTGCACAGCAGCACGTACTGGAGTAGGCCCAGCAGCGCGGACTGGAGTGGGCCCAGCAGCACGGACTGGAGTGGGCCCAGCAGCACGGACTGGAGTGGGCGCAGCAGCACAGACTGGAGTAGGCCCAGCAGCGCGGACTGGAGTGGGCCCAGCAGCACGGACTGGAGTGGGCCCAGCAGCACAGACTGGAGTGGGCCCAGCAGCACGGACTGGAGTGGGCCCAGCAGCACGGACTGGAGAAGGCCCAGCAGCACAGACTGGAGTGGGCCCAGCAGGACAGACTGGAGAAGGCCCAGCAGCACAGACTGGAGTGGGCCCATCAGCACGGACTGGAGTGGGCCCAGCAGCACAGACTGGAGTGGGCCCATCAGCACGGACTGGAGTGGGCCCAGCAGCACAGACTGGAGTGGGCCCAGCAGCGCGGACTGGAGTCGGCCCAGCAGCACGGACTGGAATGGGCCCAGCAGCACAGACTGGAGTAGGCCCAGCAGCGCGGACTGGAGTGAGCCCAGCAGCACAGACTGGAGTGGGCGCAGCAGCACAGACTGGAGTGGGCCCAGCAGCGTGGACTGGAGTAGGCCCAGCAGCACGGACTGGAATGGGCCCAGCAGCACAGACTGGAGTGGGCCCAGCAGCACGGACTGGAGTGGGCCCAGCAGCATGGACTGGAGTGGGCCCAGCAGCACGGACTGGAGTGGGCCCAGCAGCATGGACTGGAGTGGGCCCAGCAGCACAGACTGGAGTGGGCGCAGCAGCACAGACTGGAGAAGGCCCAGCAGCACGGACTGGAGTGGGCCCAGCAGCACGGACTGGAGTAGGCCCAGCAGCACGGACTGGAGTGGGCCCAGCAGCACAGACTCGAGTGGGCCCAGCAGCACAGACTGGCGTGGGCACAGCAGCACAGATTGGAGTAAGCCCAGCAGCACGGACTGGAGTGGACCCAGCAGCACAGACTGGAGTGGGCCCAGCAGCACAGACTGGAGTGGGCCCAGCAGCACAGACTGGAGTGGGCCCAGCAGCACGGACTGGAGTAGGCCCAGCAGCACAGACTGGAGTGGGCCCAGCAGCGCGGACTGGAGTGGGCCCATCAGCACGGACTGCAGTGGGCCCAGCAGCACAGACTGGAGTGGGCCCATCAGCACGGACTGGAGTGGGCCCAGCAGCACTGACTGGAGTAGGCCCAGCAGCGCAGACTGGAGTGGGCCCAGCAGCGCGGACTGGAGTGGGCCCAGCAGAACGGACAGGAGTGGGCCCAGCAGCACGGACTGGAGCAGGCACAGCAGCGCGGACTGGAGTGTGCCCAGCAGCACAGACTGGAGTGGGCCCAGCAGCGCGGACTGGAGTGGGCTCAGCAGCACGGACTGGAGTAGGCCCAGCAGCGCGGACTGGAGTGGGCCCAGCAGCACAGACTGGCGTGAGCCCAGCAGCGCGGACTGGAGTGGGCCCAGCAGCACGGACTGGAGTGGGCCCAGCAGCACGGACTGGCGTGGGCCCAGCAGCACGGACTGGAGTGCACATAGCAGCACGTACTGGAGTAGGCCCAGCAGCATGAACTGGAGTTGGCCCAGCAGCACGGAATGGAATGGGCCCAGCAGCGCGGACTGGAGTGGGCGCAGCAGCACGGACTGGAGTGGGCCCAGCAGCACGGACTGGAGTGCACACAGCAGCACGTACTGGAGTAGGCCCAGCAGCATGAACTGGAGTTGGCCCAGCAGCACAGACTGGAGTGGGCCCAGCAGCACAGACTGGAGTGGGCCCAGCAGCACGGACTGGAATAGGCCCAGCAGCACGGACTGGAATGGGCCAAGTAGCACGGACTGGGTTGGGCCCAGCAGCACGGACTGGAGGAGGCACAGCAGCACGGACTGGAGGAGGCACAGCAGCACGGACTGGAGGAGGCACAGCAGCACGGACTGGAGTGAACCCAGCAGCACGGACTAGATTGGGCCCAGCAGCACGTACTGGAGTAGGCCCAGCAGCACAGACTGGATTGGGCACAGCAGCACGGACTGGAGTAGGCCCAGCAGCACAGACTGGAGTGGGCGCAGCAGCACGGACTGGAATGGGCCCAGCAGCACAGACTGTAGTAGGCCCAACAGCACGGACTGGAATGGGCATAGCAGCACGAACTGGAATGGGCTCAGCAGAACGGACTGGAGTGGGTCCAGCAGCACAGACTGGAGTGGGCCCAGCAGCACACATTGGAGTGGGCCCAGCAGCACAGACAGGAATGGGCCCAGCAGCACAGACTGGAGTGGTTCCAGCAGCACAGACTGGAGTGGGCCCAGCAGCACGGATTGGAGTTGGCCCAGCAGCACAGACTGGAGAGGGCCCAGCAGCACGGACTGGAGTGGGCCCAGCAGCACGAACTGGAGTGGGCCCAGCAGCACTGACTGGAGTGGGCCAAGCAGCATGGACTAGAGTGGGCCCAGCAGCACGAATTGGAGTGGGCCCAGCAGCACAAACTGGAGTGGGCTCAGCAGCACGGATTGGAGTGGGCCCAGCAGCACGGACTGGAGTGGGCGCAGCAGCACGGACTGGAGTGGGCCTAGCAGCACGGACTGGAGTGGGCACAGCAGCACGGACTGGAGGAGGCCCAGCAGCACGGACTGGAATGGGCCCAGCAGCACAGACTGGAGTGGGCCCAGCAGCACGGACTGGAGTGGGCCTAGCAGCACAGACTGGATTAGGCCCAGCAGCACGGACTGGAGTGGGCCCAGCAGCACGGACTGGAGTGGGCCCAGCAGCACGGACTGGAGTGGGCCTAGCAGCACGGACTGGAGTGGGCCCAGCAGCACAGACTGGAGTAGGCCCAGCAGTGCGGACTGGAGTGGGCCCAGCAGCACGGACTGGAGTGGGCACAGCAGCACAGACTCGAGTGGGCCCAGCAGCACAGACTGGCGTGGGCACAGTAGCACAGATTGGAGTAGGCCCAGCAGCACGGACTGGAGTGGACCCAGCAGCACAGACTGGAGTGGGCCCAGCAGCACGGACTGGAGTGGGCCCAGCAGCACGGACTGGAGTAGGCCCAGCAGCACAGACTGGAGTGGGCCCAGCAGCGCGGACTGGAGTGGGCCCAGCAGCACGGACTGGAGTGGGCCCAGCAGCACAGAGTGGAGTGGGCCCAGCAGCACTGACTGGAGTAGGCCCAGCAGCACGGAATGGAATTGGCCCAGCAGCACAGACTGGAGTGGGCCCAGCAGCACGGACTGGAGTAGGCCCAGCAGCACAGACTGGAGTGGGCCCAGCAGCACAGACTGGAGTGGGCCCAGCAGCGCGGACTGGAGTGGGCCCAGCAGCATGGACTGGAGTGGGCCCAGCAGCACAGACTGGAGTGGGCCCAGCAGCGCGGACTGGAGTGAGCCCAGCAGCACGAACTGGAGTGGGCCCAGCAGTACAGACTGGAGTAGGCCCAGCAGCGCGGACTGGAGTAGGCCCAGCAGTTCAGACTGGAGTGGGCCCAGCAGTACAGACTGGAGTGAGCCCAGCAGCGCGGACTGGAATTGGCCCAGCAGCACGGAATGGAATTGGCCCAGCAGCACGGACTGGAGTGGGCCCAGCAGCACGAACTGGAGTGCGCCCAGCAGCACGAACTGGATTGGGCTCAGCAGCACAGACTGGAGTGGGTCCAGCAGCACAAACTGGAGTGGGCCCATCAGCACGGACTGGAGTGGGCCCAGCAGCACTGACTGGAGGAGGCCCAGCAGCACAGACTGGAGCGGGCCCAGCAGCACGAACTGGAGTGCGCCCAGCAGCACGAACTGGAGTGGGCTCAGCAGCACAAACTGGAGTGGGTCCAGCAGCACAAACTGGAGTGGGCCCATCAGCACGGACTGGAGTGGGCCCAGCAGCACTGACTGGAGGAGGCCCAGCAGCACAGACTGGAGTGGCCCCAGCAGCGCGGACTGGAGTCGGCCCAGCAGCACGGACTGGAGTGGACCCAGCAGCACAGACTGGAGTAGGCCCAGCAGCACGGACTGGAGTGAGCCCAGCAGCATGGACTGGAGTGGGCCCAGCAGCACAGTCTGGAGTAGGCCCAGCAGCGCGGACTGGAGTGCACACAGCAGCACGTACTGGAGTTGGCCCAGCAGCACGGAATGGAATTGGCCCAGCAGCACGGACTGGAGTGGGCCCAGCAGCACGGACTGGAGCGGGCCCAGCAGCACGGACTGGAGTGCGCCCAGCAGCACGAACTGCAGTGCGCCCAGCAGCACAAACTGGAGTGGGTCCAGCAGCACAAACTGGAGTGGGCCCATCAGCACGGACTGGAGTGGGCCCAGCAGCACTGACTGGAGGAGGCCCAGCAGCACAGACTGGAGTGGCCCCAGCAGCGCGGACTGGATGTCGGCCCAGCAGCACGGACTGGAGTGGACCCAGCAGCACAGACTGGAGTAGGCCCAGCAGCACGGACTGGAGTGAGCCCAGCAGCACGGACTGGAGTGGGCCCAGCAGCACAGTCTGGAGTAGGCCCAGCAGCGCGGACTGGAGTGGGCCCAGCA
Organism: Chiloscyllium plagiosum; assembly: GCF_037043375.1. Classification (NCBI taxonomy): domain Eukaryota; kingdom Metazoa; phylum Chordata; class Chondrichthyes; order Orectolobiformes; family Hemiscylliidae; genus Chiloscyllium; species Chiloscyllium plagiosum. The sequence continues at coordinate 26,796,275 of NW_028270171.1, forward strand.
GCACGGACTCGAGTGTGCCCAGCAGCACAGACTCAAGTGGGCCCAGCAGCATAGTGTGGCGTGGGCCCAGCAGCACAGACTGGCGTGGGCCCAGCAGCACAGATTGGAGTAGGCCCAGCAGCACGGACTGGTTTGGAACCAGCAGCACGGACTGGAGTGGACCCAGCAGCACGGACTGGAGTGGGCCCAGCAGCACGTACTGGAGTAGGCACAGCAGCGCGGACTGGAGTGGGCCCAGCATCACGGACTGGAGTGGGCCCAGCAGCACGGACTGGAGTAAGCCCAGCAGCACAGACTGGAGTGGGCCCAGCAGCGCAGACTGGAGTGGGCCCAGCAGAACGGACTGGAGTAGGCCCAGCAGAACGGACTGGAGTGGACCCAGCAGCACAGACTGGAGTGGACCCAGCATCACGGACTGGAGTGGGCCCAGCAGCACGGACTGGAGTGGGCCCATCAGCACGGACTGGAGTGGGCCCAGCAGCACGGACTGGAGTGGGCCCATCAGCACGGACTGGAGTGGGTCCAGCAGCACAGACTGGAGTGGGCCCATCAGCACGGACTGGAGTGGGCCCAGCAGCACGGACTGGAGTGGGCCCAGCAGCACAGACTGGAGTCGGCCCAGCAGCGCGGACTGGAGTGAGCCCAGCAGCACGGACTGGAGTGGGCCCAGCAGCACAGTCTGGAGTAGGCCCAGCAGCGCGGACTGGAGTGGGCCCAGCAGCACGGACTCAAGTGGGCCCAGCAGCACAGACTCGGGTGGGCCCAGCAGCATAGTGTGGCATGGGCCCAGCAGCACAGACTGGCGTGAGCCCAGCAGCACAGATTGGAGTAGGCCCAGCAGCACGGACTGGTTTGGAACCAGCAGCACGGACTGGAGTGGACCCAGCAGCACGGACTGGAGTGGGCCCAGCAGCACGTACTGGAGTAGGCCCAGCAGCGCGGACTGGAGTGGGCCCAGCATCACGGACTGGAGTGGGCCCAGCAGCACGCACTGGAGTAAGCCCAGCAGCACAGACTGGAGTGGGCCCAGCAGCGCAGACTGGAGTGGGCCCAGCAGAACGGACTGGAGTAGGCCCAGCAGCACAGACTCGAGTGGGCCCAGCCGCACAGACTGGTGTGGGCACAGCAGCACAGATTGAAGTGGGCCCAGCAGAACGGACTGGAGTGGATCCAGCAGCACAGACTGGAGTGGGCCCAGCATCACGGACTGGAGTGGGCCCAGCAGCACGGACTGGAGTAAGCCCAGCAGCACAGACTGGAGTGGGCCCAGCAGCGCAGACTGGAGTGGGCCCATCAGCACGGACTGGAGTGGGCCCAGCAGCACAGACTGGAGTGGGCCCATCAGCACGGACTGGAGTGGGCCCAGCAGCACAGACTGGAGTGGGCCCATCAGCACGGACTGGAGTGGGTCCAGCAGCACAGACTGGAGTGGGCCCATCAGCACGGACTGGAGTGGGCCCAGCAGCACTGACTGGAGGAGGCCCAGCAGCACAGACTGGAGTGGCCCCAGCAGCACGGACTGGAGTGGGCCCAGCAGCACAGACTGGAGTAGGCCCAGCAGCGCGGACTGGAGTGAGCCCAGCAGCACGGACTGGAGTGGGCCCAGCAGCACAGTCTGGAGTAGGCCCAGCAGCGCGGACTGGAGTGGGCCCAGCAGCACGGACTCGAGTGGGCCCAGCAGCACAGACTCGAGTGGGCCCAGCAGCATAGTGTGGTGTGGGCCCAGCAGCACAGACTGGCGTGGGCCCAGCAGCACAGATTGGAGTAGGCCCAGCAGCACGGACTGGTTTGGAACCAGCAGCACGGACTGGAGTGGACCCAGCAGCACGGACTGGAGTGGGCCCAGCAGCACGTACTGAAGTAGGCCCAGCAGCGCGGACTGGAGTGGGCCCAGCATCACGGACTGGAGTGGGCCCAGCAGCACGCACTGGAGTAAGCCCAGCAGCACAGACTGGAGTGGGCCCAGCAGCGCAGACTGGAGTGGGCCCAGCAGAACGGACTGGAGTAGGCCCAGCAGCACAGACTCGAGTGGGCCCAGCAGCACAGACTGGTGTGGGCACAGCAGCACAGATTGGAGTAGGCCCAGCAGAACGGACTGGAGTGGACCCAGCAGCACAGACTGGAGTGGGCCCAGCATCACGGACTGGAGTGGGCCCAGCAGCACGGACTGGAGTAAGCCCAGCAGCACAGACTGGAGTGGGCCCAGCAGCGCAGACTGGAGTAGGCCCATCAGCACGGACTGGAGTGGGCCCAGCAGCACAGACTGGAGTGGGCCCATCAGCACGGACTGGAGTGGGCCCAGCAACACAGACTGGAGTGGGCCCATCAGCACGGACTGGAGTGGGTCCAGCAGCACAGACTGGAGTGGGCCCATCAGCACGGACTGGAGTGGGCCCAGCAGCACTGACTGGAGGAGGCCCAGCAGCACAGACTGGAGTGGCCCCAGCAGCGCGGACTGGAGTCGGCCCAGCAGCACGGACTGGAGTGGGCCCAGCAGCACAGACTGGAGTAGGCCCAGCAGCGCGGACTGGAGTGAGCCCAGCAGCACGGACTGGAGTGGGCCCAGCAGCACAGTCTGGAGTAGGCCCAGCAGCGTGGACTGGAGTGGGCCCAGCAGCACGGACTCGAGTGGGCCCAGCAGCACAGACTCGAGTGGGCCCAGCAGCATAGTGTGGCGTGGGCCCAGCCGCACAGACTGGCGTGGGCCCAGCAGCACAGATTGGAGTAGGCCCAGCAGCACGGACTGGTTTGGAACCAGCAGCACGGACTGGAGTGGACCCAGCAGCACGGACTGGAGTGGGCCCAGCAGCACGTACTGGAGTAGGCCCAGCAGCGCGGACTGGAGTGGGCCCAGCATCACGGACTGGAGTGGGCCCAGCAGCACGGACTGGAGTAGTCCCAGCAGCACAGACTGGAGTGGGCCCAGCAGCACAGACTGGTGTGGGCACAGCAGCACAGATTGCAGTAGGCCCAGCAGAACGGACTGGAATGGACCCAGCAGCACAGACTGGAGTGGGCCCAGCATCACAGACTGGAGTGGGCCCAGCAGCACGGACTGGAGTAAGCCCAGCAACACAGACTGGAGTGGGCCCAGCAGCGCAGACTGGAGTGGGCCCATCAGCACGGACTGGAGTGGGCCCAGCAGCACAGACTGGAGTGGGCCCATCAGCACGGACTGGAGTGGGCCCAGCAGCACAGACTGGAGTGGGCCCAGCAGCGCGGACTGGAGTCGGCCCAGCAGCACGGACTGGAGTGGGCCCAGCAGCACAGACTGGAGTAGGCCCAGCAGCGCGGACTGGAGTGAGCCCAGCAGCACGAACTGGAGTGGGCCCAGCAGCACAGACTGGAGTGGGCCCAGCAGCATAGTGTGGCGTGGGCCCAGCCGCACAGACTGGCGTGGGCCCAGCAGCACAGATTGGAGTAGGCCCAGCAGCACGGACTGGTTTGTAACCAGCAGCACGGACTGGAGTGGACCCAGCAGCACGGACTGGAGTGGGCCCAGCAGCACGTACTGGAGTAGGCCCAGCAGCGCGGACTGGAGTGGGCCCAGCATCACGGACTGGAGTGGGCCCAGCAGCACGGACTGGAGTAGTCCCAGCAGCACAGACTGGAGTGGGCCCAGCAGCACAGACTGGTGTGGGCACAGCAGCACAGATTGCAGTAGGCCCAGCAGAACGGACTGGAATGGACCCAGCAGCACAGACTGGAGTGGGCCCAGCATCACGGACTGGAGTGGGCCCAGCAGCACGGACTGGAGTAAGCCCAGCAACACAGACTGGAGTGGGCCCAGCAGCGCAGACTGGAGTGGGCCCATCAGCACGGACTGGAGTGGGCCCAGCAGCACAGACTGGAGTGGGCCCATCAGCACGGACTGGAGTGGGCCCAGCAGCACAGACTGGAGTGGGCCCAGCAGCGCGGACTGGAGTCGGCCCAGCAGCACGGACTGGAGTGGGCCCAGCAGCACAGACTGGAGTAGGCCCAGCAGCGCGGACTGGAGTGAGCCCAGCAGCACGAACTGGAGTGGGCCCAGCAGCACAGACTGGAGTAGTCCCAGCAGCGCGGACTGGAGTGGGCCCAGCAGCACGGACTCGAGTGGGCCCAGCAGCACAGACTCGAGTGGGCCCAGCAGCACAGTGTGGCGTGGGCCCAGCAGCACAGACTGGCGTGGGCCCAGCAGCACAGATTGGAGTAGGCCCAGCAGCACGGACTGGAGTGGGCCCAGCAGCATGGACTGGAGTGGGCCCAGCAGCACAGACTCGAGTGGGCCCAGCAGCACAGACTGGCGTGGGCACAGCAGCACAGATTGGAGTAGGCCCAGCAGCACGGACTGTAGTGGACCCAGCAGCACAGACTGGAGTGGGCCCAGCAGCACGGACTGGAGTGGGCCCAGCAGCACGGACTGGAGTAGGCCCAGCAGCACAGACTGGAGTGGGCCCAGCAGCGCGGACTGGAGTGGGCCCAGCAACATGGACTGGAGTGGGCCCAGCAGCACAGACTGGAGTGGGCCCAGCAGCGCGGACTGGAGTGAGCCCAGCAGCACGAACTGGAGTGGGCCCAGCAGTACAGACTGGAGTAGGCCCAGCAGCGCGGACTGGAGTAGGCCCAGCAGTTCAGACTGGTGTGGGCCCAGCAGTACAGACTGGAGTGAGCCCAGCAGCGCGGACTGGAGTGCACACAGCAGCACGTACTGGAGTTGGCCCAGCAGCACGGAATGGAATTGGCCCAGCAGCACGGACTGGAGTGGGCCCAGCAGCACGAACTGGAGTGCGCCCAGCAGCACGAACTGGATTGGGCTCAGCAGCACAGACTGGAGTGGGTCCAGCAGCACAAACTGGAGTGGGCCCATCAGCACGGACTGGAGTGGGCCCAGCAGCACTGACTGGAGGAGGCCCAGCAGCACAGACTGGAGCGGGCCCAGCAGCACGAACTGGAGTGCGCCCAGCAGCACGAACTGGAGTGGGCTCAGCAGCACAAACTGGAGTGGGTCCAGCAGCACAAACTGGAGTGGGCCCATCAGCACGGACTGGAGTGGGCCCAGCAGCACTGACTGGAGGAGGCCCAGCAGCACAGACTGGAGTGGCCCCAGCAGCGCGGACTGGAGTCGGCCCAGCAGCACGGACTGGAGTGGACCCAGCAGCACAGACTGGAGTAGGCCCAGCAGCACGGACTGGAGTGAGCCCAGCAGCACGGACTGGAGTGGGCCCAGCAGCACAGTCTGGAGTAGGCCCAGCAGCGCGGACTGGAGTGCACACAGCAGCACGTACTGGAGTTGGCCCAGCAGCACGGAATGGAATTGGCCCAGCAGCACGGACTGGAGTGGGCCCAGCAGCACGGACTGGTGTGGGCCCATCAGCACGGACTGGAGTGGGCCCAGCAGCACAGACTGGAGTGGGCCCATCAGCACGGACTGGAGTGGGTCCAGCAGCACAGACTGGAGTGGGCCCATCAGCACGGACTGGAGTGGGCCCAGCAGCACGGACTGGAGTGGGCCCAGCAGCACTGACTGGAGGAGGCCCAGCAGCACAGACTGGAGTGGCCCCAGCAGCACGGACTGGAGTGGGCCCAGCAGCACAGACTGGAGTAGGCCCAGCAGCGCGGACTGGAGTGAGCCCAGCAGCACGGACTGGAGTGGGCCCAGCAGCACAGTCTGGAGTAGGCCCAGCAGCGCGGACTGGAGTAGGCCCAGCAGCACGGACTCGAGTGTGCCCAGCAGCACAGACTCAAGTGGGCCCAGCAGCATAGTGTGGCGTGGGCCCAGCAGCACAGACTGGCGTGGGCCCAGCAGCACAGATTGGAGTAGGCCCAGCAGCACGGACTGGTTTGGAACCAGCAGCACGGACTGGAGTGGACCCAGCAGCACGGACTGGAGTGGGCCCAGCAGCACGTACTGGAGTAGGCACAGCAGCGCGGACTGGAGTGGGCCCAGCATCACGGACTGGAGTGGGCCCAGCAGCACGGACTGGAGTAAGCCCAGCAGCACAGACTGGAGTGGGCCCAGCAGCGCAGACTGGAGTGGGCCCAGCAGAACGGACTGGAGTAGGCCCAGCAGCACAGACTGGAGTGGGCCCAGCAGCACAGACTGGTGTGGGCACAGCAGCACAGATTGGAGTAGGCCCAGCAGAACGGACTGGAGTGGACCCAGCAGCACAGACTGGAGTGGACCCAGCATCACGGACTGGAGTGGGCCCAGCAGCACGGACTGGAGTGGGCCCATCAGCACGGACTGGAGTGGGCCCAGCAGCACAGACTGGAGTGGGCCCATCAGCACGGACTGGAGTGGGTCCAGCAGCACAGACTGGAGTGGGCCCATCAGCACGGACTGGAGTGGGCCCAGCAGCACGGACTGGAGTGGGCCCAGCAGCACAGACTGGAGTCGGCCCAGCAGCGCGGACTGGAGTGAGCCCAGCAGCACGGACTGGAGTGGGCCCAGCAGCACAGTCTGGAGTAGGCCCAGCAGCGCGGACTGGAGTGGGCCCAGCAGCACGGACTCAAGTGGGCCCAGCAGCACAGACTCGAGTGGGCCCAGCCGCACAGACTGGTGTGGGCACAGCAGCACAGATTGAAGTGGGCCCAGCAGAACGGACTGGAGTGGATCCAGCAGCACAGACTGGAGTGGGCCCAGCATCACGGACTGGAGTGGGCCCAGCAGCACGGACTGGAGTAAGCCCAGCAGCACAGACTGGAGTGGGCCCAGCAGCGCAGACTGGAGTGGGCCCATCAGCACGGACTGGAGTGGGCCCAGCAGCACAGACTGGAGTGGGCCCATCAGCACGGACTGGAGTGGGCCCAGCAGCACAGACTGGAGTGGGCCCATCAGCACGGACTGGAGTGGGTCCAGCAGCACAGACTGGAGTGGGCCCATCAGCACGGACTGGAGTGGGCCCAGCAGCACTGACTGGAGGAGGCCCAGCAGCACAGACTGGAGTGGCCCCAGCAGCACGGACTGGAGTGGGCCCAGCAGCACAGACTGGAGTAGGCCCAGCAGCGCGGACTGGAGTGAGCCCAGCAGCACGGACTGGAGTGGGCCCAGCAGCACAGTCTGGAGTAGGCCCAGCAGCGCGGACTGGAGTGGGCCCAGCAGCACGGACTCGAGTGGGCCCAGCAGCACAGACTCGAGTGGGCCCAGCAGCATAGTGTGGTGTGGGCCCAGCAGCACAGACTGGCGTGGGCCCAGCAGCACAGATTGGAGTAGGCCCAGCAGCACGGACTGGTTTGGAACCAGCAGCACGGACTGGAGTGGACCCAGCAGCACGGACTGGTGTGGGCCCAGCAGCACGTACTGAAGTAGGCCCAGCAGCGCGGACTGGAGTGGGCCCAGCATCACGGACTGGAGTGGGCCCAGCAGCACGCACTGGAGTAAGCCCAGCAGCACAGACTGGAGTGGGCCCAGCAGCGCAGACTGGAGTGGGCCCAGCAGAACGGACTGGAGTAGGCCCAGCAGCACAGACTCGAGTGGGCCCAGCAGCACAGACTGGTGTGGGCACAGCAGCACAGATTGGAGTAGGCCCAGCAGAACGGACTGGAGTGGACCCAGCAGCACAGACTGGAGTGGGCCCAGCATCACGGACTGGAGTGGGCCCAGCAGCACGGACTGGAGTAAGCCCAGCAGCACAGACTGGAGTGGGCCCAGCAGCGCAGACTGGAGTGGGCCCATCAGCACGGACTGGAGTGGGCCCAGCAGCACAGACTGGAGTGGGCCCATCAGCACGGACTGGAGTGGGCCCAGCAGCACAGACTGGAGTGGGCCCATCAGCACGGACTGGAGTGGGTCCAGCAGCACAGACTGGAGTGGGCCCATCAGCACGGACTGGAGTGGGCCCAGCAGCACTGACTGGAGGAGGCCCAGCAGCACAGACTGGAGTGGCCCCAGCAGCGCGGACTGGAGTCGGCCCAGCAGCACGGACTGGAGTGGGCCCAGCAGCACAGACTGGAGTAGGCCCAGCAGCGCGGACTGGAGTGAGCCCAGCAGCACGGACTGGAGTGGGCCCAGCAGCACAGTCTGGAGTAGGCCCAGCAGCGTGGACTGGAGTGGGCCCAGCAGCACGGACTCGAGTGGGCCCAGCAGCACAGACTCGAGTGGGCCCAGCAGCATAGTGTGGCGTGGGCCCAGCCGCACAGACTGGCGTGGGCCCAGCAGCACAGATTGGAGTAGGCCCAGCAGCACGGACTGGTTTGGAACCAGCAGCACGGACTGGAGTGGACCCAGCAGCACGGACTGGAGTGGGCCCAGCAGCACGTACTGGAGTAGGCCCAGCAGCGCGGACTGGAGTGGGCCCAGCAGCACGGACTCGAGTGGGCCCAGCAGCACAGACTCGAGTGGGCCCAGCAGCATAGTGTGGCGTGGGCCCAGCCGCACAGACTGGCGTGGGCCCAGCAGCACAGATTGGAGTAGGCCCAGCAGCACGGACTGGTTTGGAACCAGCAGCACGGACTGGTGTGGACCCAGCAGCACGGACTGGAGTGGGCCCAGCAGCACGTACTGGAGTAGGCCCAGCAGCGCGGACTGGAGTGGGCCCAGCATCACGGACTGGAGTGGGCCCAGCAGCACGGACTGGAGTAGTCCCAGCAGCACAGACTGGAGTGGGCCCAGCAGCACAGACTGGTGTGGGCACAGCAGCACAGATTGCAGTAGGCCCAGCAGAACGGACTGGAATGGACCCAGCAGCACAGACTGGAGTGGGCCCAGCATCACGGACTGGAGTGGGCCCAGCAGCACGGACTGGAGTAAGCCCAGCAACACAGACTGGAGTGGGCCCAGCAGCGCAGACTGGAGTGGGCCCATCAGCACGGACTGGAGTGGGCCCAGCAGCACAGACTGGAGTGGGCCCATCAGCACGGACTGGAGTGGGCCCAGCAGCACAGACTGGAGTGGGCCCAGCAGCGCGGACTGGAGTCGGCCCAGCAGCACGGACTGGAGTGGGCCCAGCAGCACAGACTGGAGTAGGCCCAGCAGCGCGGACTGGAGTGAGCCCAGCAGCACGAACTGGAGTGGGCCCAGCAGCACAGACTGGAGTAGTCCCAGCAGCGCGGACTGGAGTGGGCCCAGCAGCACGGACTCGAGTGGGCCCAGCAGCACAGACTCGAGTGGGCCCAGCAGCACAGTGTGGCGTGGGCCCAGCAGCACAGACTGGCGTGGGCCCAGCAGCACAGATTGGAGTAGGCCCAGCAGCACGGACTGGAGTGGGCCCAGCAGCATGGACTGGAGTGGGCCCAGCAGCACAGACTCGAGTGGGCCCAGCAGCACAGACTGGCGTGGGCACAGCAGCACAGATTGGAGTAGGCCCAGCAGCACGGACTGTAGTGGACCCAGCAGCACAGACTGGAGTGGGCCCAGCAGCACGGACTGGAGTGGGCCCAGCAGCACGGACTGGAGTAGGCCCAGCAGCACAGACTGGAGTGGGCCCAGCAGCGCGGACTGGAGTGGGCCCATCAGCACGGACTGGAGTGGGCCCAGCAGCACAGACTGGAGTAGTCCCAGCAGCGCGGACTGGAGTGGGCCCAGCAGCACGGACTCGAGTGGGCCCAGCAGCACAGACTCGAGTGGGCCCAGCAGCACAGAGTGGCGTGGGCCCAGCAGCACAGATTGGAGTAGGCCCAGCAGCACGGACTGGAGTGGGCCCAGCAGCATGGACTGGAGTGGGCCCAGCAGCACAGACTCGAGTGGGTCCAGCAGCACAGACTGGCCAGGGCACAGCAGCACAGATTGGAGTAGGCCCAGCAGCACGGAGCGGAGTGGACCCAGCAGCACAGACTGGAGTGGGCCCAGCAGCAAGGACTGGAGTGGGCCCAGCAGCACGGACTGGAGTAGGCCCAGCAGCACAGACTGGAGTGGGCCCAGCAGCGCGGACTGGAGTGGGCCCATCAGCACGGACTGGAGTGGGCCCAGCAGCACAGACTGGAGTGGGCCCATCAGCACGGACTGGAGTGGGCCCAGCAGCACTGACTGGAGTAGGCCCAGCAGCGCAGACTGGAGTGGGCCCAGCAGCGCGGACTGGAGTGGGCCCAGCAGCACGGACTGGAGTGGGCCCAGCAGCACGGACTGGAGTGGGCCCAGCAGCACTGACTGGAGTAGGCCCAGCAGCACAGACTGGAGTGGGCCCAGCAGCGCGGACTGGAGTGGGCCCAGCAGCACGGACTGGAGTGGGCCCAGCAGCACGGACTGGAGTGGGCCCAGCAGCTCAGACTGGAGTAGGCCCAGCAGCGCGGACTGGAGTGAGCCCAGCAGCACGGACTGGAGTGGGCCCAGCAGCACAGACTGGAGTAGGCCCAGCAGCACGGACTGGAGTAGGCCCAGCAGCACGGACTGGAGTAAGCCCAGCAGCACAGACTGGAGTGGGCCCAGCAGCACAGACTGGAGTAGTCCCAGCAGCGCGGAATGGAGTGGGCCCAGCAGCACGGACCCGAGTGGGCCCAGCAGCACAGACTCGAGTGGGCCCAGCAGCACGAATTGGAGTGGGCCCAGCAGCACAGACTGGCGTGGGCCCAGCAGCAGAGATTGGAGTAGGCCCAGCAGCACGGACTGGAGTGGGCCCAGCAGCATGGACTGGAGTGGGCCCAGCAGCACAGACTCGAGTGGGCCCAGCAGCACAGACTGGCGCGGGCACAGCAGCACAGATTGGAGTAGGCCCAGCAGCACGGACTGGAGTGGGCCCAGCAGCACTGACTGGAGTAGGCCCAGCAGCACTGACTGGAGTGGGCCCAGCAGCGCGGACTGGAGTGGGCCCATCAGCACGGACTGGAGTGGGCCCAGCAGCACAGACTGGAGTGGGCGCATCAGCACGGACTGGAGTGGGCCCAGCAGCACTGACTGGAGTAGGCCCAGCAGCACAGACTGGAGTGGGCCCAGCAGCGCGGACTGGAGTGGGCCCAGCAGCACGGACTGGAGTGGGCCCAGCAGCACAGACTGGAGTAGGCCCAGCAGCGCGGACTGGAGTGAGCCCAGCAGCACGGACTGGAGTGGGCCCAGCAGCACAGACTTGAGTAGGCTCAGCAGCGCGGACTGGAGTGGGCCCAGCAGCACGGACTCGAGTGGGCCCAGCAGCACAGACTCGAGTGGGCCCAGCAGCACAGAGTGGCGTGGGCCCAGCAGCACAGACTGGCGTGGGCCCAGCAGCACAGATTGGAGTAGGCCCAGCAGCACGGACTGGTGTGGAACCAGCAGCACGGACTGGAGTGGACCCAGCAGCACTGACTGGAGTAGGCCCAGCAGCACAGACTGGAGTGGGCCCAGCAGCGCGGACTGGAGTGGGCCCAGCAGCACGGACTGGAGTGGGCCCAGCAGCACAGACTGGAGTAGGCCCAGCAGCGCGGACTGGAGTGAGCCCAGCAGCACGGACTGGAGTGGGCCCAGCAGCACAGACTTGAGTAGGCTCAGCAGCGCGGACTGGAGTGGGCCCAGCAGCACGGACTCGAGTGGGCCCAGCAGCACAGACTCGAGTGGGCCCAGCAGCACAGAGTGGCGTGGGCCCAGCAGCACAGACTGGCGTGGGCCCAGCAGCACAGATTGGAGTAGGCCCAGCAGCACGGACTGGTGTGGAACCAGCAGCACGGACTGGAGTGGACCCAGCAGCACGGACTGGAGTGGACCCAGCAGCACGGACTGGAGTGGGCCAAGCAGCATGGACTAGAGTGGGCCCAGCAGCACGAATTGGAGTGGGCCCAGCAGCACGGACTGGAGTGGGCCCAGCAGCACAAACTGGAGTGGGCTCAGCAGCACGGACTGGAGTGGGTCCAGCAGCACAGACTGGAGTAGGCCCAGCAGCATGGACTAGAGTGGGCCCAGCAGTACGAATTGGAGTGGGCCCAGCAGCACGGACTGGAGTGGGCCCAGCAGCACAAACTGGAGTGGGTCCAGCAGCACAGACTGGAGTAGGCCCAGCAGCACAGACTGGAGTGGGCCCAGCAGCACGAACTGGAGTGGGCCCAGCAGCACTGACTGGAGTGGGCCAAGCAGCATGGACTAGAGTGGGCCCAGCAGCACGAATTGGAGTGGGCCCAGCAGCACGGACTGGAGTGGGCCCAGCAGCACAAACTGGAGTGGGCTCAGCAGCACGGACTGGAGTGGGTCCAGCAGCACAGACTGGAGTGGGCCCAGCAGCACAGTCTGGAGTAGGCCCAGCAGCGCGGACTGGAGTGGGCCCAGCAGCACGGACTCAAGTGGGCCCAGCAGCACAGACTCGAGTGGGCCCAGCCGCACGGACTGGAGTGGGCCCAGCAGCACAGTCTGGAGTAGGCCCAGCAGCGCGGACTGGAGTGGGCCCAGCAGCACGGACTCAAGTGGGCCCAGCAGCACAGACTCGAGTGGGCCCAGCCGCACAGACTGGTGTGGGCACAGCAGCACAGATTGAAGTGGGCCCAGCAGAACGGACTGGAGTGGATCCAGCAGCACAGACTGGAGTGGGCCCAGCATCACGGACTGGAGTGGGCCCAGCAGCACGGACTGGAGTAAGCCCAGCAGCACAGACTGGAGTGGGCCCAGCAGCGCAGACTGGAGTGGGCCCATCAGCACGGACTGGAGTGGGCCCAGCAGCACAGACTGGAGTGGGCCCATCAGCACGGACTGGAGTGGGCCCAGCAGCACAGACTGGAGTGGGCCCATCAGCACGGACTGGAGTGGGTCCAGCAGCACAGACTGGAGTGGGCCCATCAGCACGGACTGGAGTGGGCCCAGCAGCACTGACTGGAGGAGGCCCAGCAGCACAGACTGGAGTGGCCCCAGCAGCACGGACTGGAGTGGGCCCAGCAGCACAGACTGGAGTAGGCCCAGCAGCGCGGACTGGAGTGAGCCCAGCAGCACGGACTGGAGTGGGCCCAGCAGCACAGTCTGGAGTAGGCCCAGCAGCGCGGACTGGAGTGGGCCCAGCAGCACGGACTCGAGTGGGCCCAGCAGCACAGACTCGAGTGGGCCCAGCAGCATAGTGTGGTGTGGGCCCAGCAGCACAGACTGGCGTGGGCCCAGCAGCACAGATTGGAGTAGGCCCAGCAGCACGGACTGGTTTGGAACCAGCAGCACGGACTGGAGTGGACCCAGCAGCACGGACTGGTGTGGGCCCAGCAGCACGTACTGAAGTAGGCCCAGCAGCGCGGACTGGAGTGGGCCCAGCATCACGGACTGGAGTGGGCCCAGCAGCACGCACTGGAGTAAGCCCAGCAGCACAGACTGGAGTGGGCCCAGCAGCGCAGACTGGAGTGGGCCCAGCAGAACGGACTGGAGTAGGCCCAGCAGCACAGACTCGAGTGGGCCCAGCAGCACAGACTGGTGTGGGCACAGCAGCACAGATTGGAGTAGGCCCAGCAGAACGGACTGGAGTGGACCCAGCAGCACAGACTGGAGTGGGCCCAGCATCACGGACTGGAGTGGGCCCAGCAGCACGGACTGGAGTAAGCCCAGCAGCACAGACTGGAGTGGGCCCAGCAGCGCAGACTGGAGTGGGCCCATCAGCACGGACTGGAGTGGGCCCAGCAGCACAGACTGGAGTGGGCCCATCAGCACGGACTGGAGTGGGCCCAGCAGCACAGACTGGAGTGGGCCCATCAGCACGGACTGGAGTGGGTCCAGCAGCACAGACTGGAGTGGGCCCATCAGCACGGACTGGAGTGGGCCCAGCAGCACTGACTGGAGGAGGCCCAGCAGCACAGACTGGAGTGGCCCCAGCAGCGCGGACTGGAGTCGGCCCAGCAGCACGGACTGGAGTGGGCCCAGCAGCACAGACTGGAGTAGGCCCAGCAGCGCGGACTGGAGTGAGCCCAGCAGCACGGACTGGAGTGGGCCCAGCAGCACAGTCTGGAGTAGGCCCAGCAGCGTGGACTGGAGTGGGCCCAGCAGCACGGACTCGAGTGGGCCCAGCAGCACAGACTCGAGTGGGCCCAGCAGCATAGTGTGGCGTGGGCCCAGCCGCACAGACTGGCGTGGGCCCAGCAGCACAGATTGGAGTAGGCCCAGCAGCACGGACTGGTTTGGAACCAGCAGCACGGACTGGAGTGGACCCAGCAGCACGGACTGGAGTGGGCCCAGCAGCACGTACTGGAGTAGGCCCAGCAGCGCGGACTGGAGTGGGCCCAGCAGCACGGACTCGAGTGGGCCCAGCAGCACAGACTCGAGTGGGCCCAGCAGCATAGTGTGGCGTGGGCCCAGCCGCACAGACTGGCGTGGGCCCAGCAGCACAGATTGGAGTAGGCCCAGCAGCACGGACTGGTTTGGAACCAGCAGCACGGACTGGTGTGGACCCAGCAGCACGGACTGGAGTGGGCCCAGCAGCACGTACTGGAGTAGGCCCAGCAGCGCGGACTGGAGTGGGCCCAGCATCACGGACTGGAGTGGGCCCAGCAGCACGGACTGGAGTAGTCCCAGCAGCACAGACTGGAGTGGGCCCAGCAGCACAGACTGGTGTGGGCACAGCAGCACAGATTGCAGTAGGCCCAGCAGAACGGACTGGAATGGACCCAGCAGCACAGACTGGAGTGGGCCCAGCATCACGGACTGGAGTGGGCCCAGCAGCACGGACTGGAGTAAGCCCAGCAACACAGACTGGAGTGGGCCCAGCAGCGCAGACTGGAGTGGGCCCATCAGCACGGACTGGAGTGGGCCCAGCAGCACAGACTGGAGTGGGCCCATCAGCACGGACTGGAGTGGGCCCAGCAGCACAGACTGGAGTGGGCCCAGCAGCGCGGACTGGAGTCGGCCCAGCAGCACGGACTGGAGTGGGCCCAGCAGCACAGACTGGAGTAGGCCCAGCAGCGCGGACTGGAGTGAGCCCAGCAGCACGAACTGGAGTGGGCCCAGCAGCACAGACTGGAGTAGTCCCAGCAGCGCGGACTGGAGTGGGCCCAGCAGCACGGACTCGAGTGGGCCCAGCAGCACAGACTCGAGTGGGCCCAGCAGCACAGTGTGGCGTGGGCCCAGCAGCACAGACTGGCGTGGGCCCAGCAGCACAGATTGGAGTAGGCCCAGCAGCACGGACTGGAGTGGGCCCAGCAGCATGGACTGGAGTGGGCCCAGCAGCACAGACTCGAGTGGGCCCAGCAGCACAGACTGGCGTGGGCACAGCAGCACAGATTGGAGTAGGCCCAGCAGCACGGACTGTAGTGGACCCAGCAGCACAGACTGGAGTGGGCCCAGCAGCACGGACTGGAGTGGGCCCAGCAGCACGGACTGGAGTAGGCCCAGCAGCACAGACTGGAGTGGGCCCAGCAGCGCGGACTGGAGTGGGCCCATCAGCACGGACTGGAGTGGGCCCAGCAGCACAGACTGGAGTAGTCCCAGCAGCGCGGACTGGAGTGGGCCCAGCAGCACGGACTCGAGTGGGCCCAGCAGCACAGACTCGAGTGGGCCCAGCAGCACAGAGTGGCGTGGGCCCAGCAGCACAGATTGGAGTAGGCCCAGCAGCACGGACTGGAGTGGGCCCAGCAGCATGGACTGGAGTGGGCCCAGCAGCACAGACTCGAGTGGGTCCAGCAGCACAGACTGGCCAGGGCACAGCAGCACAGATTGGAGTAGGCCCAGCAGCACGGAGCGGAGTGGACCCAGCAGCACAGACTGGAGTGGGCCCAGCAGCAAGGACTGGAGTGGGCCCAGCAGCACGGACTGGAGTAGGCCCAGCAGCACAGACTGGAGTGGGCCCAGCAGCGCGGACTGGAGTGGGCCCATCAGCACGGACTGGAGTGGGCCCAGCAGCACAGACTGGAGTGGGCCCATCAGCACGGACTGGAGTGGGCCCAGCAGCACTGACTGGAGTAGGCCCAGCAGCGCAGACTGGAGTGGGCCCAGCAGCGCGGACTGGAGTGGGCCCAGCAGCACGGACTGGAGTGGGCCCAGCAGCACGGACTGGAGTGGGCCCAGCAGCACTGACTGGAGTAGGCCCAGCAGCACAGACTGGAGTGGGCCCAGCAGCGCGGACTGGAGTGGGCCCAGCAGCACGGACTGGAGTGGGCCCAGCAGCACGGACTGGAGTGGGCCCAGCAGCTCAGACTGGAGTAGGCCCAGCAGCGCGGACTGGAGTGAGCCCAGCAGCACGGACTGGAGTGGGCCCAGCAGCACAGACTGGAGTAGGCCCAGCAGCACGGACTGGAGTAGGCCCAGCAGCACGGACTGGAGTAAGCCCAGCAGCACAGACTGGAGTGGGCCCAGCAGCACAGACTGGAGTAGTCCCAGCAGCGCGGAATGGAGTGGGCCCAGCAGCACGGACCCGAGTGGGCCCAGCAGCACAGACTCGAGTGGGCCCAGCAGCACGAATTGGAGTGGGCCCAGCAGCACAGACTGGCGTGGGCCCAGCAGCAGAGATTGGAGTAGGCCCAGCAGCACGGACTGGAGTGGGCCCAGCAGCATGGACTGGAGTGGGCCCAGCAGCACAGACTCGAGTGGGCCCAGCAGCACAGACTGGCGCGGGCACAGCAGCACAGATTGGAGTAGGCCCAGCAGCACGGACTGGAGTGGGCCCAGCAGCACTGACTGGAGTAGGCCCAGCAGCACTGACTGGAGTGGGCCCAGCAGCGCGGACTGGAGTGGGCCCATCAGCACGGACTGGAGTGGGCCCAGCAGCACAGACTGGAGTGGGCGCATCAGCACGGACTGGAGTGGGCCCAGCAGCACTGACTGGAGTAGGCCCAGCAGCACAGACTGGAGTGGGCCCAGCAGCGCGGACTGGAGTGGGCCCAGCAGCACGGACTGGAGTGGGCCCAGCAGCACAGACTGGAGTAGGCCCAGCAGCGCGGACTGGAGTGAGCCCAGCAGCACGGACTGGAGTGGGCCCAGCAGCACAGACTTGAGTAGGCTCAGCAGCGCGGACTGGAGTGGGCCCAGCAGCACGGACTCGAGTGGGCCCAGCAGCACAGACTCGAGTGGGCCCAGCAGCACAGAGTGGCGTGGGCCCAGCAGCACAGACTGGCGTGGGCCCAGCAGCACAGATTGGAGTAGGCCCAGCAGCACGGACTGGTGTGGAACCAGCAGCACGGACTGGAGTGGACCCAGCAGCACTGACTGGAGTAGGCCCAGCAGCACAGACTGGAGTGGGCCCAGCAGCGCGGACTGGAGTGGGCCCAGCAGCACGGACTGGAGTGGGCCCAGCAGCACAGACTGGAGTAGGCCCAGCAGCGCGGACTGGAGTGAGCCCAGCAGCACGGACTGGAGTGGGCCCAGCAGCACAGACTTGAGTAGGCTCAGCAGCGCGGACTGGAGTGGGCCCAGCAGCACGGACTCGAGTGGGCCCAGCAGCACAGACTCGAGTGGGCCCAGCAGCACAGAGTGGCGTGGGCCCAGCAGCACAGACTGGCGTGGGCCCAGCAGCACAGATTGGAGTAGGCCCAGCAGCACGGACTGGTGTGGAACCAGCAGCACGGACTGGAGTGGACCCAGCAGCACGGACTGGAGTGGACCCAGCAGCACGGACTGGAGTGGGCCAAGCAGCATGGACTAGAGTGGGCCCAGCAGCACGAATTGGAGTGGGCCCAGCAGCACGGACTGGAGTGGGCCCAGCAGCACAAACTGGAGTGGGCTCAGCAGCACGGACTGGAGTGGGTCCAGCAGCACAGACTGGAGTAGGCCCAGCAGCATGGACTAGAGTGGGCCCAGCAGTACGAATTGGAGTGGGCCCAGCAGCACGGACTGGAGTGGGCCCAGCAGCACAAACTGGAGTGGGTCCAGCAGCACAGACTGGAGTAGGCCCAGCAGCACAGACTGGAGTGGGCCCAGCAGCACGAACTGGAGTGGGCCCAGCAGCACTGACTGGAGTGGGCCAAGCAGCATGGACTAGAGTGGGCCCAGCAGCACGAATTGGAGTGGGCCCAGCAGCACGGACTGGAGTGGGCCCAGCAGCACAAACTGGAGTGGGCTCAGCAGCACGGACTGGAGTGGGTCCAGCAGCACAGACTGGAGTCGGCCCAGCAGCACAGACTGGAGTGGGCCCAGCAGCATGGACTGGAGTGGGCCCAGCAGTACGGACTGGAGTGGGCCCAGCAGCATGGACTGGAGTGGGCGCAGCAGCACGGACTGGAGTGGGCGCAGCAGCACAGACTGGAGTGGGCCCAGCAGCACAGACTGGAATGGGCCCAGCAGCTCAGACGGGAGTGGGCCCAGCAGCACGGACTGGAGTAGGTCCAGCAGCACAGACTGGAGTGGGCCCAGCAGCACTGACTGGAGTAGGCCCAGCAGCACAGACTGGAGTGGGCCCAGCAGCACGGACTGGAGTGGGCCCAGCAGCACGGACTGGAGTGGGCGCAGCAGCACGGACTGGAGTGGGCGCAGCAGCATGGACTGGAGTGGGCCCAGCAGCACAGACTGGTGTGGGCGCAGCAGCACAGACTGGAGTGGGCCCAGCAGCACAGACTGGAATGGGCCCAGCAGCACGGACTGGAGTGGGCCCAGCAGCACGGACTGGAGTAGGTCCAGCAGCACAGACTGGAGTGGGCCCAGCAGCACTGACTGGAGTAGGCCCAGCAGCACAGACTGGAGTGGGCCCAGCAGCACGGACTGGAGTGGGCCCTGCAGCACAGACTGGAGTCGGCCCAGCAGCGCGGACTGGAGTTGTCCCAGCAGCACGGACTGGAGTGGGCCCAGCAGCACGGACTGGAGTGCACACAGCAGCACGTACTGGAGTAGGCCCAGCAGCACGGATTAGAATGGGCCCAGCAGCACAGACTGGAGTGGGTCCAGCAGCACAGACTGGAGTGGGCCCAGCAGCACGGATTGGAGTGGGCCCAGCAGCACAGACTGGAGAGGGCCCAGCAGCACGGACTGGAGTGGGCCCAGCAGCACGAACTGGAGTAGGCCCAGCAGCACGGACTCAAGTGGGCCCAGCAGCACAGACCCGAGTGGGCCCAGCAGCACAGAGTGGCGTGGGCCCAGCAGCACAGACTAGCGTGGAACCAGCAGCACGGACTGGAGTGCACCCAGCAGCACAGACTGGAGTGGGCCCAGCAGCACGGACTGGAGTGGGCCCAGCAGCACAAAATGGAGTGGGCCCAGCAGCACAAAATGGAGTGGGCCCAGCAGCACAAAATGGAGTGGGCCCAGCAGCACAAACTGGAGTGGGCTCAGCAGCACGGACTGGAGTGGGTCCAGCAGCATGGACTGGAGTGGGCCCAGCAGCACGGACTGGAGTGCACACAGCAGCATGTACTGGAGTAGGCCCAGCAGCATGAACTGGAGTTGTTCCAGCAGCACGGACTGGAGTGGGCCCAGCAGCACAGACTCGAGTCTTCCCAGCAGCACGGACTGGAGTGGGCCCAGCCGCATGGACTGGAGTTGGCCCAGCAGCACGGACTGGAGTGGGTCCAGCAGCATGGACTGGAGTGGGCGCAGCAGCATGGACTGGAGTGGGCCTAGCAGCACGGACTGGAGTGGGCCCAGCATCACGGACTGGAGTGGGCCCAGCAGCAGGGACTAGAGTGGGCCCAGCAGCACGGACTAGAGTGGGCCCAGCAGCACGGACTAGAGTTGGCCCAGCAGCACAGACTGGAGTGGGCCGAGCAGCACAGACTGGTTTGGGCCCAGCAGCACGGACTGGAGTAGGCCCAGCAGCACAGACTGGAGTGTGCCCAGCAGCACAGACTGGAGTAGGCCCAGCAGCACAGACTGGAGTGGGCCCAGCAGCGTGGACTGGAGTGGGCCCAGCAGCATAGTGTGGCGTGGGCCCAGCAGCACAGACTGGCGTGGGCCCAGCAGCACGGCCTGGAGTAGGCCCAGCAGCACGGACTGGAATGGGCCCAGCAGCACAGACTGGAGTGGGCCCAGCAGCACGGACTGGAGTGGGCGCAGCAGCACGGACTGGAGTGGGTCCAGCAGCATGGACTGGAGTGGGGCCAGCAGCACGGACTGGAGTGGGCCCAGCAGCACAGACTGGAGTAGGCCCAGCAGCGCGGACTGGAGTGAGCCCAGCAGCACGGACTGGAGTGTGCACAGCAGCACGTACTGGAGTAGGCCCAGCAGCGCGGACTGGAGTGGGCCCAGCAGCATGGACTGGAGTGGGCCCAGCAGCACAGACTGGAGTAGGCCAAGCAGCACGGACTAGAGTGGGCCCAGCAGCACGAATTGGAGTGGGTCCAGCAGCACAGACTGGAGTAGGCCCAGCAGCACAGACTGGAGTGGGCCCAGCAGCATGGACTGGAGTGGGCCCAGCAGCGCGGACTGGAGTGGGCCCATCAGCACGGACTGGAGTGGGCCCAGCAGCACAGATTGGAGTGTGCCCATCAGCACGGACTGGAGTGGGCCCAGCAGCACTGACTGGAGGAGGCCCAGCATCACAGACTGGAGTGGGCCCAGCAGCGCGGACTGGAGTGGGCCCAGCAGCGCGGACTGGAGTGGGCCCAGCAGCACAGACTGGAGTAGGCCCAGCAGCGCGGACTGGAGTGAGCCCAGCAGCACGGACTGGAGTGGGCCCAGCAGCACAGACTGGAGAAGGCCCAGCAGCGCGGACTGGAGTGGGCCCAGCAGCACGGACTCGAGTGGGCCCAGCAGCACAGACTCGAGTGGGCCCAGCAGCACAGAGTGGCGTGGGCCCAGCAGCACAGACTGGCGTGGGCCCAGCAGCACAGATTGGAGTAGGCCCAGCAGCACAGACTGGAGTGGAACCAGCAGCACGGACTGGAGTGGACCCAGCAGCACGGACTGGAGTGGACCCAGCAGCACGGACTGGAATGGACCCAGCAGCACGGACTGGAGTAGGCCAAGCAGCACGGACTAGAGTGGGCCCAGCAGCACGAATTGGAGTGGGTCCAGCAGCACAGACTGGAGTAGGCCCAGCAGCACAGACTGGAGTGGGCCCAGCAGCATGGACTGGAGTGGGCCCAGCAGCACGCACTGGAATGGGCCCTGCAGCACAGACTGGAGTGGGCCCAGCAGCACGGACTGGAGTGGGCGCAGCAGCACGGACTGGAGTGGGCCCAGCAGCACAGACTGGAGTAGGCCGAGTAGCACGGACTGGAGTAGGCGCAGCAGCACGGACTGGAGTGGGCCCAGCAGCACGGACTGGAGTGGGCCCAGCAGCACAGACTCGAGTGGGCCCAGCAGCACAGACTGGCGTGGGCACAGCAGCACAGATTGGAGTAGGCCCAGCAGCACGGACTGGAGTGGACCCAGCAGCACAGACTGGAGTGGGCCCAGCAGCACAGACTGGAGTGGGCCCAGCAGCACGGACTGGAGTAGGCCCAGCAGCACAGACTGGAGTGGGCCCATCAGCACGGACTGGAGTGGGCCCAGCAGCACAGACTGGAGTGGGCCCATCAGCACAGACTGGAGTGGGCCCAGCAGCACAGACTGGAGTGGGCCCAGCAGCACAGACTGGAGTGGGCCCATCAGCACGGACTGGAGTAGGCCCAGCAGCACTGACTGGAGTAGGCCCAGCAGCACAGACTGGAGTGGTCCCAGCAGCGCGGACTGGAGTGGGCCCAGCAGCACGGACTGGAGTGGGCCCAGCAGCACAGACTGGAGTAGGCCCAGCAGCGCGGACTGGAGTGAGCTCAGCAGCACGGACTGGAGTGGGCCCAGCAGCACAGACTGGAGTTGTCCCAGCAGCACGGACTTGAGTGGGCCCAGCAGCACGGACTGGAGTGGATCCAGCAGCATGGACTGGAGTGGGTCCAGCCGCACGGACTGGAGTAGGCCCAGCAGCACGGAATGGAATGGGCCCAGCAGCACGGACTGGAGTGGGCCCAGCAGCACGGACTGGAGCGGGACCAGCAGCACGAACTGGAGTGGGCTCAGCAGCACGGACTGGAGTGGGTCCAGCAGCACAGACTGGAGTAGGCCCAGCAGCACAGACTGGAGTGGGCCCAGCAGCACAGACTGGAGTTGGCCCAGCAGCACGGACTGGAGCGGGCCCAGCAGCACGAACTGGAGTGGGCCCAGCAGCACGGACTGGAGCGGGCCCAGCAGCACAGACTGGAGTGGGCCCAGCAGCACAGACTGGAGTGGGCCCAGCAGCACAGTCTGGAGTAGGCCCAGCAGCGCGGACTGGAGTGGGCCCAGCAGCACGGACTCGAGTGGGCCCAGCAGCACAGACTCGAGTGGGCCCAGCAGCACAGACTGGAGTGGGCCCATCAGCACGGACTGGAGTGGGCCCAGCAGCACAGACTGGAGTGGGCCCATCAGCACGGACTGGAGTGGGCCCAGCAGCACTGACTGGAGTAGGCCCAGCAGCACAGACTGGAGTGGGCCCAGCAGCGCGGACTGGAGTGGGCCCAGCAGCACGGACTGGAGTGGGCCCAGCAGCACAGACTGGAGTAGGCCCAGCAGCGCGGACTGGAGTGAGCCCAGCAGCACGGACTGGAGTGGGCCCAGCAGCACAGACTCGAGTGGGCCCAGCAGCACAGAGTGGCGTGGGCCCAGCAGCACGGACTGGTGTGGAACCAGCAGCACGGACTGGAGTGGACCCAGCAGCACGGACTGGAGTGGACCCAGCAGCACGGACTGGAGTGGGCCAAGCAGCATGGACTAGAGTGGGCCCAGCAGCACGAATTGGAGTGGGCCCAGCAGCACAGACTGGAGTGGGCCCAGCAGCACAAACTGGAGTGGGCTCAGCAGCACGGACTGGAGTGGGTCCAGCAGCACAGACTGGAGTAGGCCCAGCAGCACAGACTGGAGAGGGCCCAGCAGCATGGACTGGAGTGGGCCCAGCAGTACGGACTGGAGTAGGCCCATCAGCACGGACTGGAATGGGCCCAGCAGCACGGACTGGAGTGGGCCCAGCAGCACGGACTGGAGTGGGCGCAGCAGCACGGACTGGAGTGGGCCCAGCAGCACGGACTGGAGTGGGCCCAGCAGCACAGACTGGAGTGGGCGCAGCAGCACAGACTGGAGTGGGCCCAGCAGCACAGACTGGAATGGGCCCAGCAGCACAGACGGGAGTGGGCCCAGCAGCACGTACTGGAGTAGGCGCAGCAGCGCGGACTGGAGTGGGCCCAGCAGCACGGACTGGAGTGGGCCCAGCAGCACAGACTCGAGTGGGCCCAGCAGCACAGACTGGCGTGGGCACAGCAGCACAGATTGGAGTAGGCCCAGCAGCACGGACTGGAGTGGACCCAGCAGCACAGACTGGAGTGGGCCCAGCAGCACAGACTGGAGTGGGCCCAGCAGCACGGACTGGAGTAGGTCCAGCAGCACAGACTGGAGTGGGCCCAGCAGCGCGGACTGGAGTGGGCCCATCAGCACGGACTGGAGTGGGCCCAGCAGCACAGACTGGAGTGGGCCCATCAGCACTGACTGGAGTGGGCCCAGCAGCACTGACTGGAGTAGGCCCAGCAGCACAGACTGGAGTGGGCCCAGCAGCACAGAGTGGAGTGGGCCCATCAGCACGGACTGGAGTGGGCCCAGCAGCACTGACTGGAGTAGGCCCAGCAGCACAGACTGGAGTGGGCCCAGCAGCGCGGACTGGAGTGGGCCCAGCAGCACGGACTGGAGTGGGCCCAGCAGCACAGACTGGAGTAGGCCCAGCAGCGCGGACTGGAGTGAGCCCAGCAGCACGGACTGGAGTGGGCCCAGCAGCACAGACTGGAGTGGTCCCAGCAGCACGGACTGGAGTGCACACAGCAGCACGTACTGGAGTAGACCCAGCAGCATGAACTGGAGTTGTTCCAGCAGCACGGACTGGAGTGGGCCCAGCAGCACGGACTGGAGTGGACCCAGCAGCACAGACTGGAGTTGGCCCAGCCGCACGGACTGGAGTAGGCCCAGCAGCACGGAATGGAATGGGCCCAGCAGCACAGACTGGAGTGGGCCCATCAGCACGGACTGGAGTGGGCCCAGCAGCACTGACTGGAGTAGGCCCAGCAGCACAGACTGGAGTGGGCCCAGCAGCACAGAGTGGAGTGGGCCCATCAGCACGGACTGGAGTGGGCCCAGCAGCACTGACTGGAGTAGGCCCAGCAGCACAGACTGGAGTGGGCCCAGCAGCGCGGACTGGAGTGGGCCCAGCAGCACGGACTGGAGTGGGCCCAGCAGCACAGACTGGAGTATGCCCAGCAGCGCGGACTGGAGTGAGCCCAGCATCACGGACTGGAGTGGGCCCAGCAGCACAGACTGGAGTGGTCCCAGCAGCACGGACTGGAGTGCACACAGCAGCACGTACTGGAGTAGACCCAGCAGCATGAACTGGAGTTGTTCCAGCAGCACGGACTGGAGTGGGCCCAGCAGCACGGACTGGAGTGGACCCAGCAGCACAGACTGGAGTTGGCCCAGCCGCACGGACTGGAGTAGGCCCAGCAGCACGGAATGGAATGGGCCCAGCAGCACGGACTGGAGTGGGCCCAGCAGCACAGACTGGAGGAGGCACAGCAGCACGGACTGGAGTGGGCCCAGCAGCATGGACTAGAGTGGGCCCAGCAGCACAGACTGGAGTGGGCCCAGCAGCACGTACTGGAGTAGGCCCAGGAGCACAGACTGGAGTAGGCCCAGCGGCACAGACTGGATTGGGCACAGCAGCACGGACTGGAGTAGGCCCAGCAGCACAGACTGGAGTGGGCGCAGCAGCACGGACTTGAATGGGCCCAGCAGCACAGACTGGAGTAGGCCCAACAGCATGGACCGGAATGGGCCCAGCAGCACGAACTGGAGTGGGCTCAGCAGGACGGACTGGAGTGGGTCCAGCAGGACGGACTGGAGTGGGTCCAGCAGGACAGACTGGAGTGGGCCCGGCAGCACAGACAGGAATGGGCCCAGCAGCACAGACTGGAGTGGGTCCAGCAGCACAGACTGGAGTGGGCCCAGCAGCACGGATTGGAGTGGGCCCAGCAGCACAGACTGGAGAGGGCCCAGCAGCACGGACTGGAGTGGGCCCAGCAGCACGGACTGGAGTGGGCCCAGCAGCACGGACTGGAGTGGGCCCAGCAGCATGAACTGGAGTAGGCCCAGCAGCATGAACTGGAGTATGCCCAGCAGCACGGACTCGAGTGGGCCCAGCAGCACAGACTCGATTGGGCCTAGCAGCACAGAAAAGCGTGGGCCCAGCAGCACAGACTGGCGTGGGCCCAGCAGCACAGATTGGAGTAGGCCCAGCAGCACGGACTGGAGTGGAACCAGCAGCACGGACTGGAGTGAACCCAGCAGCACGGACTGGAGTGGGCCCAGCAGCACGGACTGGAGTGGGCCCAGCAGCACAGACTGGAGAGGGCCCAGCAGCACGGACTGGAGTGGGCCCAGCAGCACGAACTGGAGTGGGCCCAGCAGCACTGACTGGAGTGGGCGCAGCAGCACGGACTGGAGTAGGCCCAGCAGCACAGACTGGAGTAGGCCCAGCAGCACGGACTGGAGTGGGCCCAGCAGCACTGACTGGAGTGGGCGCAGCAGCACAGACTGGAGTGGGCGCAGCAGCACAGACTGGAGTAGGCCCAGCAGCACAGACTGGAGTAGGCCCAGCAGCACAGACTGGAGTAGGCCCAGCAGCACGAACTGGAGTGGGCCCAGCAGCACTGACTGGAGTGGGCGCAGCAGCACAGACTGGAGTAGGCCCAGCAGCACAGACTGGAGTAGGCCCAGCAGCACAGACTGGAGTAGGCCCAGCAGCACAGACTGGAGTAGGCCCAGCAGCACGGACTGGAGTGCGCACAGCAGCAAGTACTGGAATAGGCCCAGCAGCACAGACTCGAGTGGGCTTAGCAGCACAGAATGGCGTGGGCCCAGCAGCACAGACTGGCGTGGGCCCAGCAGCACAGATTGGAGTAGGCCCAGCAGCACGGACTGGAGTGGAACCAGCAGCACGGACTGGTGTGGGCCCAGCAACATTGACAGGAGTAAGCTCAGCAGCAAAGACCCCTTTAGGCCCAGCAGCACGGACTGGAGTGTGCCCAACAGCACAGACTCCCATAGGCCCCGCAGCACGATCTCGAGTATGCCGAAGAGCACAGACTGGAATAGGCCCAGCAGCGCAGACTCCTGTAGGCCTAGCAGCATGGACTGGAGTGGGCCCAGCAGCACGGACTGGAGTGGGCCCAGCAGCACAGACTCGAGTGGACCCAGCAGCACGGACTGCAGTAGAGCTTCCCATATGGTTGAAGATGCCTCATCCACATCCCGCCCCCTCCGCCCTCAAACCCCATTCCTTCAAATGTAACAAGGACAGAACGCCCCTGGTGCTCACCTTCCACCCTACCAACCTTCGCATAAACCAAATCATCCGCCGACATTTCCGCCACCTCCAAACAGACCCCACCACCAGGAATATATTTCCCTCCCCACCCCTTTCCGCCTTCCGCAAAGACCGTTCCCTCCGTGACTACCTGGTCAGGTCCACACCCCCCTACGACCCACCCTCCCATCCTGGCACTTTCCCCTGCCACCGCAGGAACTGTAAAACCTGTGCCCACACCTCCTCCCTCACCTCTATCCAAGGCCCTAAAGGAGCCTTCCACATCCATCAAAGTTTTACCTGCACATTCACTAATATCATTTATTGTATCCGTTGCTCCCGATGCGGTCTCCTCTACATTGGGGAGACTGGGCGCCTCCCAGCAGAGCGCTTTAGGGAACATCTCCGGGACACCCGCACCAATCAACCATACCGCCCCGTGGCCCAACATTTCAACTCCCCCTCCCACTATGCCGAGGACATGGAGGTCCTGGGCCTCCTCCACCGCCGCTCTCTCACCACCAGATGCCTGGAGGTAGAACGCCTCATCTTCCGTCTTGGAACACTTCAACCCCAGGGCATCAATGTGGACTTCACCAGTTTCCTCATTTCCCCTTCCCCCACCTCACCCCAGTTCTAAACTTCCAGCTCAGCACAGTCCCCGTGACTTGTCCTACCTGCCAATCTCCCTTCCCACCTCTCCGCTCCACCATCCCCTCTGACCTATCACCTCCATCCCCACCCTCATTCACCTATTGTACTCTTTGCTACCTTCTCCCTGTTTTAAAAAATTCTCAAGGTCAGGTTCGTAGGAGAGTAGTCTGACACAGAACAAACGACCAAGAGGCGAGTCTGCTAGAATATGAGCATTTTATTCCCCGCAGCGTCGCCACAACCAGGTCTCATACTTACAACGGGTCTGGCTTATACTCACTCTACATGTTACCGGAACTGGGAGCCGTCAGTTCTCGTAGAGCGGTTGCCAACAACCCACGCTCGGCGGTTAAACGTAACCCCGGAGCAGACTCCCGGGTCTGGCTTATACTCACTCTACATGTTACCGGAACTGGGAGCCGTCAGTTCTCGTAGAGCGGTTGCCAACAACCCACGCTCGGCGGTTAAACGTAACCCCGGAGCAGACTCACCGAACTGGAGACTTTTCCAGCTGATATACTCTTTTCCAGATATAAACATTCATGTGAACAGCAGAGCAAGGCTAAAAAACACATTCCATTCTGGTTACATACAGATAAGAAGATTCACACGGGGAGGTGTGTAATAAGATTCACACGGGACTAAGCAACACCTCCATTCCGGTTAGATTCACACATGTATTGGGACATAATTTTAACCCTTTCACCACACTCCCCAGCCCAACCCCCTCCCATTTATCTCTCCACTCTGCAGGCTCCCTGCCTCCATTCCTGATGAAGGGCTTTTCCTGCTCTTCGAATGCTGCCTGACCTGCTGTGCTTTTCCAGCACCACTCTAATCTAGACTCTGGTTTCAGCATCTGCAGTCCTCAGTCCTCACTTTTGCCCAGACTGGAGTAGACCCAGCAGCGTGGACTCCTGTAGGCCCAGCAGCATGAACTGGAATGGGCCCAGCAGCATGGACTGGAGTGGGCCCAGCAACACGGACTGGAGTGGGCCCAGCAACACGGACTGGTGTGGGCCCAGCAGCACAGTTTAGAGTGGGCCCAGCAGCACGGACTGGAGTGGGTCCAGCAGCACAGTTTGCAGTGGGCCCAGCAGCATGGACTGGAGTGGGCCCAGCAGCATGGACTGGAGTGGGCCCAGCAGCATGGACTGGAGTGGGTCCAGCAGCACAGACTGGAGTGGGCCCAGCAGCATGGACTGGAGTGGGTCCAGCAGCACGGACTGGTGTGGGCCCAGCAGCACGGACTGGTGTGGGCCCAGCAGCACGGACTGGAGTGGGCCCAGCAGCACAGACTGGAGTGGGTCCAGCAGCACGGACTGGAATAGGCGCAGCAGCATGGACTGGAGTGTGCCCAGCAGCACAGACTCCTGTAGGCCCAGCAGCACCTTGACCTTCAGCGTGCCCAGCAACACGGACCCAAGTGGGTCCAACAACATGGAACAGAGTGGGCCGAAGCAGCACGGACTGAACTGGGCCCAGCAGCACAGACCTGAGTGGGCCCAGTAGCATGGACTGGCATGGGCCCAGCAGCACAGACTGGAGTAGGCCCAGCAGCATGGATTGGAGTGTGCCCAGCAGCAGGAACTGGAGTGGGACCATGGCGGTGGTGTCTGAGATAGGTTTTGGTTCCTGGCAGCTTCTGCATTGTTGAGGTGGGTCCTGGCACCTGTACAACACTCTTCACAGTATTTTGTAACATGTGACAGTAAATAAATCAATCATCCTGGTCCATCTCCTCTGTACCCTCTCTCATGTAATCACCTCCCTCCTATTGTGGAAGTGCACACAGTACCCCAGGTGTGGCCTAACTAATGTTATATACGGCTCCACCATAACCTCCCTGCTCTTATTGTCAGTGCCTTGACTAAATAAAGACAAGTATCCCATAAGCCTCCAGGACCATGTTATCTGCCTGTCTAACTCCCTTCAGAGATCTATGTTGATGTCTACCACAGAGCCATTTACTTTCTGTACTTCCAAGGGTCTAACCATTCATTGTATTCTCCCTTACCTTGTTAGTCCTCCCACAATGTAGCCCCTTTTCGAGATTAACATCTATTTGCCACTGTTCAGTCTGTCCCGGGCTGTCTGTGTCAGCCTGTGAATCCCTCCTCGCTATTTACCAATTCGAGCATCATCTGTGAAGTTATAAATGGCTACGTCTCCTCCTGCCCGATCCCAGGCTCCAGCCTCTTGCTGGGTTTGTGATGGAGGAGGGTCACTCAGAGATAATAAACCCCTCCCTGGCATCGGGTTGGGGAGGGGGTCACAGCCCACTGAGGGTGGGGGTACTGTCCAAGTCATAGAGATGTACAGCAGGGAAACAGACCCTTCGGTCCAACCCGTCCATGCCGACCAGATATCCCAACCCAATCCAGTCCCACCTGCCAGCAGCTGAAGGTGACTCTGAAAGGAAATGGTTTTTTATTTCCAAGAAATACCTTATTCATAAAATATCTTTATATACAGACATAGTCACTGAAGTAGTTCGATTCTGTCCAGTAGCACGTGTTGAAATAAAACAAGCACTAGAGTTTGACTTGTTTTAGCAAACAAACCAAAGACATCTCTTAGTTATACAAAACTATGTTTACATATATTTGAGGCAACCTCAGGGTCCAATAATCGAAGGCACATTTCCCTTCAGCAGGAAGCCCTCAGACAGGGGTCTTTCCCCACTGCCCCTTGGCAGCAGCTGCCCCAAGCTTCAGTGTGTCCCTCAGCACGTAGTCCGGGACCTTGGAAGGTGTCAGTCTGTAACACTCGGTCAGGGTCAGCTCCTTGCTCTGGAAGACCAACACGTTTCGGGCAGATCAAAGAGCGTCTCTCACTGAGTTGATGGTCCTCCAGGCGCAGTCGGTGTTTGTCTCGGTGTGTGTCCCCCGGGGAACAGACCGTAGAGCACAGAGTCCCGCCTCACGGAGCTGCTCGGGACGAGCATCCAAGGAGCAGGAAAATCGACGTTTCGGGCAAAAGCCCTCCATCGGGAATGCCCCCACCAAACCCTCCAGTGAACAGGATGGGATAGAGAAGGGGGAGGGAACGGAGGAAGGGAGAGGGCGAGGAAGCAGATGGCCTGCCCTCCACACCATTTCCTGTGTCCCTCACACCTCAGCAGAGACCAATTGACAGAGAAGCATCCAGGGCCAGTGGCAGGAGGGCAGAAAGAGGCCGTGAAGGGACTAAAACAACAGGCGGAGGGTGCTGTTGCTCCACACGGGGACTGCTCCTCTGAAGATGGCACCTCCTTCAGGCGCATTGACAAAGCTGCAATGAGCTGGACGTGGCGTTACTGAGCTCTGAAACACTGGGGAGCGGGCCAGTTCCGGGAAACTGGGAGCAGCAACCACCCTCCCCCTCTCCCCAACACCTCCCCATCCCTCCACCACTTCCCCAAAGAGCAACTGATGGGAAAGACGCTACCAACGGGAATCTGTCTCGAGCTGCTTCCTTGCACAAACGCACACCCCCTGCCCCAGGGTCTCCTGCAGGACGGTTTCCTCAACCCGCCCATCCCAAGAGATCCAGGAGCAGGCGTAGGGACTGGGACTGTCAGAGAGAGTGGGCATACACGACCCACTCCTACCTCACCTATTGGCACAGGTCACAGTGCAATTCTGTGGAACGCTGGACATGAACAGTGAGGAGGCTGGACATGAACGGTCTGGAGGCTGGACATGAACGGTCTGGAGGCTGGACATGAACAGTGAGGAGGCTGGACATGAACGGTGAGGAGGCTGGACATGAACAGTGAGGAGGCTGGACATGAACGGTGAGGAGGCTGGACATGAACGGTCTGGAGGCTGGACATGAACGGTCTGGAGGCTGGACATGAACGGTGAGGAGGCTGGACATGAACGGTCTGGAGGCTGGACATGAACAGTGAGGAGGCTGGACATGAACGGTCTGGAGGCTGGACATGAAGAGTGAGGAGGCCGGACATGAACGGTCTGGAGGCTGGACATGAACAGTGAGGAGGCTGGACATGAACAGTGAGGAGGCCGGACATGAACGGTCTGGAGGCTGGACATGAACGGTCTGGAGGCTGGACATGAACAGTGAGGAGGCTGGACATGAACGGTCTGGAGGCTGGACATGAACGGTCTGGAGGCTGGACATGAACGGTGAGGAGGCTGGACATGAACAGTGAGGAGGCTGGACATGAACGGTCTGGAGGCTGGACATGAACGGTCTGGAGGCTGGACATGAACGGTGAGGAGGCTGGACATGAACAGTGAGGAGGCTGGACATGAACGGTCTGGAGGCTGGACATGAACGGTCTGGAGGCTGGACATGAACGGTGAGGAGGCTGGACATGAACGGTCTGGAGGCTGGACATGAACGGTGAGGAGGCTGGACATGAACGGTCTGGAGGCTGGACATGAACGGTCTGGAGGCTGGACATGAACGGTGAGGAGGCTGGTCATGAACGGTCTGGAGGCTGGACATGAACGGTCTGGAGGCTGGACATGAACGGTGAGGAGGCTGGACATGAACGGTCTGGAGGCTGGACATGAACGGTGAGGAGGCTGGACATGAACGGTCTGGAGGCTGGACATGAACGGTCTGGAGGCTGGACATGAACAGTGAGGAGGCTGGACATGAACGGTCTGGAGGCTGGACATGAACGGTCTGGAGGCTGGACATGAACGGTGAGGAGGCCGGACATGAACGGTCTGGAGGCTGGACATGAACGGTCTGGGGGCTGGACATGAACGGTGAGGAGGCTGGGCATGAACGGTCTGGGGGCTGGACATGAACGGTCTGGAGGCTGGACATGAATGTTCTGGAGGCTGGACATGAACGGTCTGGAGGTTGGACATGAATGGTCTGGGGGCTGGACATGAACGGTCTGGAGGCTGGACATGAATGGTCTGGAGGCTGGACATGAACGGTCTGGGGGCTGGACATGAACGGTGAGGAGGCTGGACATGAACGGTCTGGAGGCTGGACATGAACGGTCTGGAGGCTGGACATGAACGGTGAGGAGGCTGGACATGAACGGTCTGGAGGCTGGACATGAACGGTCTGGGGGCTGGACATAAACGGTCTGGAGGCTGGACATGAACGGTCTGGAGGCTGGACATGAACAGTGAGGAGGCTGGACATGAACGGTCTGGAGGCTGGACATGAACGGTCTGGAGGCTGGACATGAACGGTCTGGGGGCTGGACATGAACGGTGAGGAGGCTGGACATGAACGGTGAGGAGGCCGGACATGAACGGTGAGGAGGCTGGACATGAACGGTCTGGGGGCTGGACATGAACGGTCTGGAGGCTGGACATGAATGGTCTGGAGGCTGGACATGAACGGTGAGGAGGCCGGACATGAACAGTGAGGAGGCTGGACATGAACGGTCTGGAGGCTGGACATGAACGATGAGGAGGCCGGACATGAACAGTGAGGAGGCTGGACATCAACGGTCTGGAGGCTGGACATGAACGGTGAGGAGGTTGGACATGAACGGTCTGGAGGCTGGACATGAACGGTGAGGAGGCTGGACATGAACGGTCTGGAGGCTGGACATGAACGGTGAGGAGGCCGGACATGAACGGTGAGGAGGCTGGACATGAACGGTGAGGAGGCTGGACATGAACGGTCTGGAGGCTGGACATGAACGGTCTGGAGGCTGGACATGAACGGTGAGGAGGCCGGACATGAACGGTGAGGAGGCTGGACATGAACGGTCTGGGGGCTGGACATGAACGGTGAGGAGGCCGGACATGAACGGTGAGGAGGCTGGACATGAACGGTCTGGAGGCTGGACATGAACGGTGAGGAGGCCGGACATGAACGGTCTGGAGGCTGGACATGAACGGTGAGGAGGCTGGACATGAACGGTCTGGAGGCTGGACATGAACACTCTGGGGGCTGGACATGAACGGTCTGGAGGCTGGACATGAACGGTGAGGAGGCTGGACATGAACGGTCTGGAGGCTGGACATGAACGGTGAGGAGGCTGGACATGAACGGTCTGGAGGCTGGACATGAACGGTCTGGGGCTGGACATGAACGGTCTGGAGGCTGGACATGAACGGTCTGGGGGCTGGACATGAACAGTGAGGAGGCTGGACATGAACGGTCTGGAGGCTGGACATGAACGGTCTGGAGGCTGGACATGAACGGTGAGGAGGCCGGACATGAACGGTGAGGAGGCTGGACATGAACGGTGAGGAGGCTGGACATGAACGGTGAGGAGGCTGGACATGAACGGTCTGGGGGCTAGACATAAACGGTCTGGAGGCTGGACATGAATGGTCTGGAGGCTGGACATGAACGGTGAGGAGGCTGGACATGAACGGTCTGGAGGCTGGACATGAATGGTGAGGAGGCCGGACATGAATGGTCTGGAGGCTGGACATGAACGGTCTGGGGGCTGGACATGAACGGTGAGGAGGCCGGACATGAACGGTGAGGAGGCTGGACATGAACGGTGAGGAGGCTGGACATGAACGGTCTGGGGGCTGGACATGAACGGTCTGGAGGCTGGACATGAATGGTCTGGAGCCTGGACATGAACGGTCTGGAGGCTGGACATGAACGGTCTGGAGGCTGGACATGAACGGTGAGGAGGCCGGACATGAACGGTCTGGAGGCTGGACATGAACGGTCTGGGGGCTGGACATGAACGGTGAGGAGGCTGGACATGAACGGTCTGGGGGCTGGACATGAACGGTCAGGAGGCTGGACATGAATGGTCTGGAGGCTGGACATGAACGGTCTGAAGGCTGGACATGAACGGTCTGGGGTCTGGACATGAACGGTCTGGAGGCTGGACATGAATGTTCTGGAGGCTGGACATGAACGGTGAGGAGGCTGGACATGAACGGTGTGGAGGCTGGACATGAACGGTGAGGAGGCTGGACATGAACGGTGAGGAGGCCGGACATGAACGGTCTGGAGGCTGGACATGAACGGTCTGGAGGCTGGACATGAACAGTGAGGAGGCTGGACATGAACGGTCTGGAGGCTGGACATGAACGGTGAGGAGGCTGGACATGAACGGTCTGGAGGCTGGACATGAACGGTGAGGAGGCTGGACATGAACGGTGAGGAGGCTAGACATGAACGGTCTGGGGGCTGGACATGAACGGTGAGGAGGCTGGTCATGAACGGTCTGGGGGCTGGACATGAACGGTGTGGAGGCTGGACATGAACGGTCTGGAGTCTGGACATGAACAGTCTGGAGGCTGGACATGAACGGTCTGGAGGCTGGACATGAACGGTGAGGAAACTGGACATGAACGGTGAGGAGGCCGGACATGAACGGTGAGGAGGCTGGACATGAACGGTCTGGGGGCTGGACATGAACGGTGAGGAGGCTGGACATGAACAGTGAGGAGGCTGGACATGAACGGTCTGGGGGCTGGACATGAACGGTCTGGAGGCTGGACATGAACGGTCTGGAGGCTGGACATGAACGGTGAGGAGGCCGGACATGAACGGTCTGGAGACTGGACATGAACGGTCTGGAGGCTGGACATGAACAGTGAGGAGGCTGGACATGAACGGTCTGGAGGCTGGACATGAACGGTCTGGAGGCTGGACATGAACGGTGATGAGGCTGGACATGAACGGTCTGGGGGCTGGACATGAACGGTGAGGAGGCTGGACATGAACGGTCTGGAGGCCGGACATGAACGGTCTGGAGGCTGGACATGAACGGTCTGGGGGCTGGACATGAACGGTGAGGAGGCTGGACATGAACGGTCTGGAGGTTGGACATGAACGGTCTGGAGGCTGGACATGATCGGTGAGGAGGCTGGACATGAACATTGAGGAGGCCGGACATGAACGGTCTGGAGTCTGGACATGAACGGTCTGGAAGCTGGACATGAACGGTCTGGGGGCTGGACATGAACAGTGAGGAGGCTGGACATGAACGGTCTGGAGGCTGGACATGAACGGTCTGGGGGCGGGACATGAACGGTGAGGAGGCTGGACATGAACGGTCTGGAGGCTGGACATGAACGGTGAGGAGGCTGGACATGAACGGTGAGGAGGCTGGACATGAACGGTCTGGAGGCTGGACATGAACGGTCTGGGGGCTGGATATGAACGGTGAGGAGGCTGGACATGAACGGTGAGGAGGCTGGACATGAACGGTGAGGAGGCTGGACATGAACATTGAGGAGGCCGGACATGAACGGTCTGGAGTCTGGACATGAACGGTCTGGAAGCTGGACATGAACGGTCTGGGGGCTGGACATGAACAGTGAGGAGGCTGGACATGAATGGTCTGGAGGCTGGACATGAACGGTCTGGAGGCCGGACATGAACAGTCTGGAGGCTGGACATGAACGGTGAGGAGGCTGGACATGAACGGTGAGGAGGCTGGACATGAACGGTCTGGAGGCTGGACATGAACGGTCTGGGGGCTGGATATGAACGGTGAGGAGGCTGGACATGAACGGTGAGGAGGCTGGACATGAACGGTGAGGAGGCTGGACATGAACGGTGAGGAGGCTGGACATGAACATTGAGGAGGCCGGACATGAACGGTCTGGAGTCTGGACATGAACGGTCTGGAAGCTGGACATGAACGGTCTGGAGGCTGGACATGAACGGTCTGGAGGCTGGACATGAATGGTCTGGAGGCTGGACATGAACGGTCTGGAGGCCGGACATGAACGGTGAGGAGGCTGGACATGAACGGTCTGGGGGCTGGACATGAACGGTCTGGAGGCTGGACATGAACGGTCTGGAGGCTGGACATGAACGGTGAGGAGGCCGGACATGAACAGTGAGGAGGCTGGACATGAACGGTCTGGAGGCTGGACATGAACGGTGAGGAGGCCGGACATGAACAGTGAGGAGGCTGGACATCAACGGTCTGGAGGCTGGACATGAACGGTGAGGAGGTTGGACATGAACGGTCTGGAGGCTGGACATGAACGGTGAGGAGGCTGGACATGAACGGTCTGGAGGCTGGACATGAACGGTGAGGAGGCCGGACATGAACGGTGAGGAGGCTGGACATGAACGGTGAGGAGGCTGGACATGAACGGTCTGGAGGCTGGACATGAACGGTCTGGAGGCTGGACATGAACGGTGAGGAGGCCGGACATGAACGGTGAGGAGGCTGGACATGAACGGTCTGGGGGCTGGACATGAACGGTGAGGAGGCCGGACATGAACGGTGAGGAGGCTGGACATGAACGGTCTGGAGGCTGGACATGAACGGTGAGGAGGCCGGACATGAACGGTCTGGAGGCTGGACATGAACGGTGAGGAGGCTGGACATGAACGGTCTGGAGGCTGGACATGAACACTCTGGGGGCTGGACATGAACGGTCTGGAGGCTGGACATGAACGGTGAGGAGGCTGGACATGAACGGTCTGGAGGCTGGACATGTACGGTGAGGAGGCTGGACATGAACGGTCTGGAGGCTGGACATGAACGGTCTGGGGCTGGACATGAACGGTCTGGAGGCTGGACATGAACGGTCTGGGGGCTGGACATGAACAGTGAGGAGGCTGGACATGAACGGTCTGGAGGCTGGACATGAACGGTCTGGAGGCTGGACATGAACGGTGAGGAGGCCGGACATGAACGGTGAGGAGGCTGGACATGAACGGTGAGGAGGCTGGACATGAACGGTGAGGAGGCTGGACATGAACGGTCTGGGGGCTAGACATAAACGGTCTGGAGGCTGGACATGAATGGTCTGGAGGCTGGACATGAACGGTGAGGAGGCTGGACATGAACGGTCTGGAGGCTGGACATGAATGGTGAGGAGGCCGGACATGAATGGTCTGGAGGCTGGACATGAACGGTCTGGGGGCTGGACATGAACGGTGAGGAGGCCGGACATGAACGGTGAGGAGGCTGGACATGAACGGTGAGGAGGCTGGACATGAACGGTCTGGGGGCTGGACATGAACGGTCTGGAGGCTGGACATGAATGGTCTGGAGCCTGGACATGAACGGTCTGGAGGCTGGACATGAACGGTCTGGAGGCTGGACATGAACGGTGAGGAGGCCGGACATGAACGGTCTGGAGGCTGGACATGAACGGTCTGGGGGCTGGACATGAACGGTGAGGAGGCTGGACATGAACGGTCTGGGGGCTGGACATGAACGGTCAGGAGGCTGGACATGAATGGTCTGGAGGCTGGACATGAACGGTCTGAAGGCTGGACATGAACGGTCTGGGGGCTGGACATGAACGGTCTGGAGGCTGGACATGAATGTTCTGGAGGCTGGACATGAACGGTGAGGAGGCTGGACATGAACGGTGTGGAGGCTGGACATGAACGGTGAGGAGGCTGGACATGAACGGTGAGGAGGCCGGACATGAACGGTCTGGAGGCTGGACATGAACAGTGAGGAGGCTGGACATGAACGGTCTGGAGGCTGGACATGAACGGTGAGGAGGCTGGACATGAACGGTCTGGAGGCTGGACATGAACGGTGAGGAGGCTGGACATGAACGGTGAGGAGGCTAGACATGAACGGTCTGGGGGCTGGACATGAACGGTGAGGAGGCTGGTCATGAACGGTCTGGGGGCTGGACATGAACGGTGTGGAGGCTGGACATGAACGGTCTGGAGTCTGGACATGAACGGTCTGGAGGCTGGACATGAACGGTCTGGAGGCTGGACATGAACGGTGAGGAAGCTGGACATGAACGGTGAGGAGGCCGGACATGAACGGTGAGGAGGCTGGACATGAACGGTCTGGGGGCTGGACATGAACGGTGAGGAGGCTGGACATGAACAGTGAGGAGGCTGGACATGAACGGTCTGGGGGCTGGACATGAACGGTCTGGAGGCTGGACATGAACGGTCTGGAGGCTGGACATGAACGGTGAGGAGGCCGGACATGAACGGTCTGGAGACTGGACATGAACGGTCTGGAGGCTGGACATGAACAGTGAGGAGGCTGGACATGAACGGTCTGGAGGCTGGACATGAACGGTCTGGAGGCTGGACATGAACGGTGATGAGGCTGGACATGAACGGTCTGGGGGCTGGACATGAACGGTGAGGAGGCTGGACATGAACGGTCTGGAGGCCGGACATGAACGGTCTGGAGGCTGGACATGAACGGTCTGGGGGCTGGACATGAACGGTGAGGAGGCTGGACATGAACGGTCTGGAGGTTGGACATGAACGGTCTGGAGGCTGGACATGATCGGTGAGGAGGCTGGACATGAACATTGAGGAGGCCGGACATGAACGGTCTGGAGTCTGGACATGAACGGTCTGGAAGCTGGACATGAACGGTCTGGGGGCTGGACATGAACAGTGAGGAGGCTGGACATGAACGGTCTGGAGGCTGGACATGAACGGTCTGGGGGCGGGACATGAACGGTGAGGAGGCTGGACATGAACGGTCTGGAGGCTGGACATGAACGGTGAGGAGGCTGGACATGAACGGTGAGGAGGCTGGACATGAACGGTCTGGAGGCTGGACATGAACGGTCTGGGGGCTGGATATGAACGGTGAGGAGGCTGGACATGAACGGTCTGGAGGCTGGACATGAACGGTCTGGAGGCTGGACATGAACGGTGAGGAGGCCGGACATGAACGGTCTGGAGGCTGGACATGAACGGTCTGGAGGCTGGACATGAACGGTCTGGAGGCTGGACATGAACGGTGAGGAGGCTGGACATGAACGGTGAGGAGGCTGGACATGAACGGTCTGGGGGCTGGACATGAACGGTCTGGAGGCTGGGCATGAACGGTGAGGAGGCTGGACATGAACAGTGAGGAGGCTGGACATGAACGGTCTGGAGGCTGGACATGAACGGTGAGGAGGCTGGACATGTACGGTGAGGAGGCCGGACATGAACGGTCTGGAGACTGGACATGAACGGTCTGGAGGCTGGACATGAACAGTGAGGAGGCTGGACATGTACGGTCTGGAGGCTGGACATGAACGGTCTGGAGGCTGGACATGAACGGTCTGGAGTCTGGACATGAACGGTGAGGAGGCTGGACATGAACGGTCTGGGGGCTGGACATGAACAGTGAGGAGGCTGGACATGAACGGTCTGGAGGCTGGACATGAACGGTCTGGAGGCTGGACATGAACGGTGAGGAGGCTGGACATGAACGTTGAGGAGGCCGGACATGAACGGTCTGGAGGCTGGACATGAACGGTCTGGAGGCTGGACATGAACGGTGAGGAGGCCGGACATGAACGGTCTGGAGGCTGGACATGAACGGTCTGGAGGCTGGACATGAACGGTGAGGAGGCTGGACATGAACGGTCTGGAGGCTGGACATGAACGGTCTGGAGGCCGGACATGAACGGTCTGGAGGCTGGACATGAACGGTGAGGAGGCCGGACATGAACGGTCTGGAGGCTGGACATGAACGGTCTGGAGGCTGGACATGAACGGTCTGGGGGCTGGACATGAACAGTGAGGAGGCTGGACATGAACGGTCTGGAGGCTGGACTTGAACGGTCTGGAGGCTTGACATGAACGGTCTGGAGGCTGGACATGAACGGTGAGGAGGCTGGACATGAACGGTGAGGAGTCTGGACATGAACGGTCTGGAGGCTGGACATGAACGGTGAGGAGGCTGGACATGAACGGTCTGGAGGCTGGACATGAACGGTCTGGGGGCTGGACATGAACGGTGAGGAGGCTGGACATGAACGGTCTGGAGGCTGGACATGAACGGTCTGGAGGCTGGACATGAATGGTGAGGAGGCTGGACATGAACGGTGAGGAGGCTGGACATGAACGGTCTGGAGGCTGGACATGAACGGTGAGGAGGCCGGACATGAACGGTCTGGAGGCTGGACATGAACGGTGAGGAGGCTGGACATGTACGGTGAGGAGGCCGGACATGAACGGTGTGGAGACTGGACATGAACGGTCTGGAGGCTGGACATGAACAGTGAGGAGGCTGGACATGAACGGTCTGGAGGCTGGACATGAACGGTCTGGAGGCTGGACATGAACGGTGAGGAGGCTGGACATGAAAGGTCTGGGGGCTGGACATGAACAGTGAGGAGGCTGGACATGAACGGTCTGGAGGCTG
Source organism: Chiloscyllium plagiosum (assembly GCF_037043375.1). NCBI lineage: Eukaryota > Metazoa > Chordata > Chondrichthyes > Orectolobiformes > Hemiscylliidae > Chiloscyllium > Chiloscyllium plagiosum. Next base: position 26,835,986 of record NW_028270171.1, read on the forward strand.
GACATGAACGGTCTGGAGGCTGGACATGAACGGTGAGGAGGCTGGACATGAACGTTGAGGAGGCCGGACATGAACGGTCTGGAGGCTGGACATGAACGGTCTGGAGGCCGGACATGAACGGTGAGGAGGCCGGACATGAACGGTCTGGAGGCTGGACATGAACGGTCTGGAGGCTGGACATGAACGGTGAGGAGGCTGGACATGAACGGTCTGGAGGCTGGACATGAACGGTCTGGAGGCCGGACATGAACGGTCTGGAGGCTGGACATGAACGGTGAGGAGGCCGGACATGAACGGTCTGGAGGCTGGACATGAACGGTCTGGAGGCTGGACATGAACGGTCTGGGGGCTGGACATGAACAGTGAGGAGGCTGGACATGAACGGTCTGGAGGCTGGACTTGAACGGTCTGGAGGCTGGACATGAACGGTCTGGAGGCTGGACATGAACGGTCTGGAGGCTGGACATGAACGGTGAGGAGGCTGGACATGAACGGTGAGGAGGCTGGACATGAACGGTCTGGGGGCTGGACATGAACGGTCTGGAGGCTGGACATGAACGGTCTGGAGGCTGGACATGAACGGTCTGGAGGCTGGACATGAACGGTGAGGAGGCCGGACATGAACGGTCTGGAGGCTGGACATGAACGGTCTGGAGGCTGGACATGAACGGTCTGGAGGCTGGACATGAACGGTGAGGAGGCTGGACATGAACGGTGAGGAGGCTGGACATGAACGGTCTGGGGGCTGGACATGAACGGTCTGGAGGCTGGGCATGAACGGTGAGGAGGCTGGACATGAACAGTGAGGAGGCTGGACATGAACGGTCTGGAGGCTGGACATGAACGGTGAGGAGGCTGGACATGTACGGTGAGGAGGCCGGACATGAACGGTCTGGAGACTGGACATGAACGGTCTGGAGGCTGGACATGAACAGTGAGGAGGCTGGACATGTACGGTCTGGAGGCTGGACATGAACGGTGAGGAGGCTGGACATGAACGGTCTGGGGGCTGGACATGAACGGTCTGGGGGCTGGACATGAACAGTGAGGAGGCTGGACATGAACGGCCTGGAGGCTGGACATGAACGGTCTGGAGGCTGGACATGAACGGTGAGGAGGCTGGACATGAACGTTGAGGAGGCCGGACATGAACGGTGAGGAGGCTGGACATGAACGGTCTGGAGGCAGGACATGAACGGTGAGGAGGCCGGACATGAACGGTCTGGAGGCCGGACATGAACGGTCTGGAGGCTGGACATGAACGGTCTGGAGGCTGGACATGAACGGTCTGGAGGCCGGACATGAACGGTCTGGAGGCTGGACGTGAACGGTGAGGAGGCCGGACATGAACGGTCTGGAGGCTGGACATGAACGGTCTGGAGGCTGGACATGAACGGTCTGGGGGCTGGACATGAACAGTGAGGAGGCTGGACATGAACGGTCTGGAGGCTGGACTTGAACGGTCTGGAGGCTGGACATGAACGGTCTGGAGGCTGGACATGAACGGTGAGGAGGCTGGACATGAACGGTGAGGAGTCTGGACATGAACGGTCTGGAGGCTGGACATGAACGGTGAGGAGGCTGGACATGAACGGTCTGGAGGCTGGACATGAACGGTCTGGGGGCTTGACATGAACAGTGAGGAGGCTGGACATGAACGGTCTGGAGGCTGGACATGAACGGTCTGGAGGCTGGACATGAATGGTGAGGAGGCTGGACATGAACGGTGAGGAAGCTGGACATGAACGGTGAGGAGGCTGGACATGAACGGTGAGGAGGCCGGACATGAACGGTCTGGAGGCTGGACATGAACGGTGAGGAGGCTGGACATGTACGGTGAGGAGGCCGGACATGAACGGTCTGGAGACTGGACATGAACGGTCTGGAGGCTGGACATGAACAGTGAGGAGGCTGGACATGAACGGTCTGGAGGCTGGACATGAACGGTCTGGAGGCTGGACATGAACGGTGAGGAGGCTGGACATGAACGGTCTGGGGGCTGGACATGAACAGTGAGGAGGCTGGACATGAACGGTCTGGAGGCTGGACATGAACGGTCTGGAGGCTGGACATGAACGGTGAGGAGGCTGGACATGAACGTTGAGGAGGCCGGACATGAACGGTCTGGAGGCTGGACATGAACGGTCTGGAGGCTGGACATGAACGGTGAGGAGGCCGGACATGAACGGTGAGGAGGCTGGACATGAACGGTGAGGAGGCTGGACATGAACGGTCTGGGGGCTGGACATGAACGGTCTGGAGGCTGGGCATGAACGGTGAGGAGGCTGGACATGAACAGTGAGGAGGCTGGACATGAACGGTCTGGAGGCTGGACATGAACGGTGAGGAGGCTGGACATGTACGGTGAGGAGGCCGGACATGAACGGTCTGGAGACTGGACATGAACGGTCTGGAGGCTGGACATGAACAGTGAGGAGGCTGGACATGTACGGTCTGGAGGCTGGACATGAACGGTGAGGAGGCTGGACATGAACGGTCTGGGGGCTGGACATGAACGGTCTGGGGGCTGGACATGAACAGTGAGGAGGCTGGACATGAACGGCCTGGAGGCTGGACATGAACGGTCTGGAGGCTGGACATGAACGGTGAGGAGGCTGGACATGAACGTTGAGGAGGCCGGACATGAACGGTGAGGAGGCTGGACATGAACGGTCTGGAGGCAGGACATGAACGGTGAGGAGGCCGGACATGAACGGTCTGGAGGCCGGACATGAACGGTCTGGAGGCTGGACATGAACGGTGAGGAGGCTGGACATGAACGGTCTGGAGGCTGGACATGAACGGTCTGGAGGCCGGACATGAACGGTCTGGAGGCTGGACGTGAACGGTGAGGAGGCCGGACATGAACGGTCTGGAGGCTGGACATGAACGGTCTGGAGGCTGGACATGAACGGTCTGGGGGCTGGACATGAACAGTGAGGAGGCTGGACATGAACGGTCTGGAGGCTGGACTTGAACGGTCTGGAGGCTGGACATGAACGGTCTGGAGGCTGGACATGAACGGTGAGGAGGCTGGACATGAACGGTGAGGAGTCTGGACATGAACGGTCTGGAGGCTGGACATGAACGGTGAGGAGGCTGGACATGAACGGTCTGGAGGCTGGACATGAACGGTCTGGGGGCTGGACATGAACAGTGAGGAGGCTGGACATGAACGGTCTGGAGGCTGGACATGAACGGTCTGGAGGCTGGACATGAATGGTGAGGAGGCTGGACATGAACGGTGAGGAAGCTGGACATGAACGGTCTGGAGGCTGGACATGAACGGTGAGGAGGCCGGACATGAACGGTCTGGAGGCTGGACATGAACGGTGAGGAGGCTGGACATGTACGGTGAGGAGGCCGGACATGAACGGTCTGGAGACTGGACATGAACGGTCTGGAGGCTGGACATGAACAGTGAGGAGGCTGGACATGAACGGTCTGGAGGCTGGACATGAACGGTCTGGAGGCTGGACATGAACGGTGAGGAGGCTGGACATGAACGGTCTGGGGGCTGGACATGAACAGTGAGGAGGCTGGACATGAACGGTCTGGAGGCTGGACATGAACGGTCTGGAGGCTGGACATGAACGGTGAGGAGGCTGGACATGAACGTTGAGGAGGCCGGACATGAACGGTCTGGAGGCTGGACATGAACGGTCTGGAGGCTGGACATGAACGGTGAGGAGGCCGGACATGAACGGTTTGGAGGCTGGACATGAACGATCTGGAGGCTGGACATGAACGGTGAGGAGGCTGGACATGAACGGTCTGGAGGCTGGACATGAACGGTCTGGAGGCCGGACATGAACGGTCTGGAGGCTGGACATGAACGGTGAGGAGGCTGGACATGAACGGTCTGGAGGCTGGACATGAACGGTCTGGAGGCTGGACATGAACGGTCTGGGGGCTGGACATGAACAGTGAGGAGGCTGGACATGAACGGTCTGGAGGCTGGACTTGAACGGTCTGGAGGCTGGACATGAACGGTCTGGAGGCTGGACATGAACGGTGAGGAGGCTGGACATGAACGGTGAGGAGTCTGGACATGAACGGTCTGGAGCCTGGACATGAACGGTGAGGAGGCTGGACGTGAACGGTGAGGAGGCTGGACATGAACGGTCTGGAGGCTGGACATGAACGGTCTGGGGGCTGGACATGAACGGTGAGGAGGCTGGACATGAACGGTCTGGAGGCTGGACATGAACGGTCTGGAGGCTGGACATGAATGGTGAGGAGGCTGGACATGAACGGTGAGGAGGCTGGACATGAACGGTCTGGAGGCTGGACATGAACGGTGAGGAGGCCGGACATGAATGGTCTGGAGGCTGGACATGAACGGTGAGGAGGCTGGACATGAACGGTCTGGAGGCTGGACATGAACGGTGAGGAGGCTGGACATGAACGGTCTGGAGGCTGGACATGAACGGTCTGGGGCTGGACATGAACGGTCTGGAGGCTGGACATGAACGGTCTGGGGGCTGGACATGAACGGTGAGGAGGCTGGACATGAACGGTCTGGAGGCTGGACATGAACGGTGAGGAGGCCGGACATGAACGGTGAGGAGGCTGGACATGAACGGTGAGGAGGCTGGACATGAACGGTGAGGAGGCTGGACATGAACGGTCTGGGGGCTAGACATGAACGGTCTGGAGGCTGGACATGAATGGTCTGGAGGCTGGACATGAATGGTGAGGAGGCTGGACATGAACGGTCTGGAGGCTGGACATGAATGGTGAGGAGGCCGGACATGAATGGTCTGGCGGCTGGACATGAACGGTCTGGGGGCTGGACATGAACGGTGTGGAGGCCGGACATGAACGGTGAGGAGGCTGGACATGAACGGTCTGGGGGCTGGACATGAACGGTCTGGAGGCTGGACATGAATGGTCTGGAGCCTGGACATGAACGGTCTGGAGGCTGGACATGAACGGTCTGGAGGCTGGACATGAACGGTGTGGAGGCCGGACATAAACGGTCTGGAGGCTGGACATGAACGGTCTGGGGGCTGGACATGAACGGTGAGGAGGCTGGACATGAACGGTCTGGGGGCTGGACATGAACGGTCAGGAGGCTGGACATGAATGGTCTGGAGGCTGGACATGAACGGTCTGAAGGCTGGACATGAACGGTCTGGAGGCTGGACATGAACGGTGAGGAGGCCGGACATGAACGGTCTGGAGGCTGGACATGAACGGTCTGGGGGCTGGACATGAACGGTGAGGAGGCTGGACATGAACGGTCTGGGGGCTGGACATGAACAGTCAGGAGGCTGGACATGAACGGTCTGGGGGCTGGACATGAACGGTGAGGAGGCCGGACATGAACGGTGAGGAGGCTGGACATGAACGGTCTGGGGGCTGGACATGAACCGTCTGGAGGCTGGACATGAATGGTCTGGAGCCTGGACATGAACGGTCTGGAGGCTGGACATGAACGGTCTGGAGGCTGGACATGAACGGTGAGGAGGCCGGACATGAACGGTCTGGAGGCTGGACATGAACGGTCTGGGGGCTGGACATGAACGGTGAGGAGGCTGGACATGAACGGTCTGGGGGCTGGACATGAACGGTCTGGAGGCTGGACATGAATGGTCTGGAGCCTGGACATGAACGGTCTGGAGGCTGGACATGAACGGTCTGGAGGCTGGACATGAACGGTGAGGAGGCCGGACATGAACGGTCTGGAGGCTGGACATGAACGGTCTGGGGGCTGGACATGAACGGTGAGGAGGCTGGACATGAACGGTCTGGGGGCTGGACATGAACGGTCAGGAGGCTGGACATGAATGGTCTGGAGGCTGGACATGAACGGTCTGAAGGCTGGACATGAACGGTCTGGGGGCTGGACATGAACGGTCTGGAGGCTGGACATGAATGTTCTGGAGGCTGGACATGAACGGTGAGGAGGCTGGACATGAACGGTGTGGAGGCTGGACATGAACGGTGAGGAGGCTGGACATGAACGGTGAGGAGGCCGGACATGAACGGTCTGGAGGCTGGACATGAACGGTCTGGAGGCTGGACATGAACAGTGAGGAGGCTGGACATGAACGGTCTGGAGGCTGGACATGAACGGGGAGGAGGCTGGACATGAACGGTGAGGAGGCTGGACATGAACGGTGAGGAGGCTGGACATGAACGGTCTGGAGGCTGGACATGAACGGTGAGGAGGCTGGACATGAACGGTGAGGAGGCTAGACATGAACGGTCTGGGGGCTGGACATGAACGGTGAGGAGGCTGGACATGAACGGTCTGGGGGCTGGACATGAACGGTGTGGAGGCTGGACATGAACGGTCTGGAGTCTGGACATGAACGGTCTGGAGGCTGGACATGAACGGTCTGGAGGCTGGACATGAACGGTGAGGAAGTTGGACATGAACGGTGAGGAGGCCGGACATGAACGGTGAGGAGGCTGGACATGAACGGTCTGGGGGCTGGACATGAACGGTGAGGAGGCTGGACATGAACAGTGAGGAGGCTGGACATGAACGGTCTGGGGGCTGGACATGAACGGTCTGGAGGCTGGACATGAACGGTGAAGAGGCTGGACATGAACGGTGAGGAGGCCGGACATGAACGGTCTGGAGACTGGACATGAACGGTCTGGAGGCTGGACATGAACAGTGAGGAGGCTGGACATGAACGGTCTGGAAGCTGGACATGAACGGTCTGGAGGCTGGACATGAACGGTGATGAGGCTGGACATGAACGGTCTGGGGGCTGGACATGAACGGTGAGGAGGCTGGACATGAACGGTCTGGAGGCCGGACATGAACGGTCTGGAGGCTGGACATGAACGGTCTGGGGGCTGGACATGAACGGTGAGGAGGCTGGACATGAACGGTCTGGAGGTTGGACATGAACGGTGAGGAGGCTGGACATGAACGGTCTGGAGGCCGGACATGAACGGTGAGGAGGCTGGACATGAACGGTCTGGGGGCTGGACATGAACGGTCTGGAGGCTGGACATGAACGGTCTGGAGGCTGGACATGAACGGTCTGGAGGCTGGACATGAACGGTGAGGAGGCCGGACATGAACAGTGAGGAGGCTGGACATGAACGGTCTGGAGGCTGGACATGAACGGTGAGGAGGCCGGACATGAACAGTGAGGAGGCTGGACATCAACGGTCTGGAGGCTGGACATGAACGGTGAGGAGGCTGGACATGAACGGTCTGGGGGCTGGACATGAACAGTGAGGAGGCTGGACATGAACGGTCTGGAGGCTGGACATGAACGGTCTGGAGGCTGGACATGAACGGTGAGGAGGCTGGACATGAACGTTGAGGAGGCCGGACATGAACGGTCTGGAGGCTGGACATGAACGGTCTGGAGGCTGGACATGAACGGTGAGGAGGCCGGACATGAACAGTCTGGAGGCTGGACATGAACGGTGAGGAAGCTGGACATGAACGGTCTGGAGGCTGGACATGAACGGTCTGGAGGCCGGACATGAACGGTCTGGAGGCTGGACATGAACGGTGAGGAGGCCGGACATGAACGGTCTGGAGGCTGGACATGAACGGTCTGGAGGCTGGACATGAACGGTCTGGGGGCTGGACATGAACAGTGAGGAGGCTGGACATGAACGGTCTGGAGGCTGGACTTGAACGGTCTGGAGGCTGGACATGAACGGTCTGGAGGCTGGACATGAACGGTGAGGAGGCTGGACATGAACGGTGAGGAGTCTGGACATGAACGGTCTGGAGGCTGGACATGAACGGTCTGGAGGCTGGACATGAACGGTGAGGAGGCCGGACATGAACGGTCTGGAGGCTGGACATGAACGGTCTGGAGGCTGGACATGAACGGTGAGGAGGCTGGACATGAACGGTCTGGGGGCTGGACATGAACGGTCTGGAGGCTGGGCATGAACGGTGAGGAGGCTGGACATGAACAGTGAGGAGGCTGGACATGAACGGACAGGAGGCTGGACATGAACGGTGAGGAGGCTGGACATGTACGGTGAGGAGGCCGGACATGAACGGTCTGGAGACTGGACATGAACGGTCTGGAGGCTGGACATGAACAGTGAGGAGGCTGGACATGTACGGTCTGGAGGCTGGACATGAACGGTCTGGAGGCTGGACATGAACGGTCTGGAGGCTGGACATGAACGGTGAGGAGGCTGGACATGAACGGTCTGGGGGCTGGACATGAACAGTGAGGAGGCTGGACATGAACGGTCTGGAGGCTGGACATGAACGGTCTGGAGGCTGGACATGAACGGTGAGGAGGCTGGACATGAACGTTGAGGAGGCCGGACATGAACGGTGAGGAGGCTGGACATGAACGGTCTGGAGGCAGGACATGAACGGTGAGGAGGCCGGACATGAACGGTCTGGAGGCCGGACATGAACGGTCTGGAGGCTGGACATGAACGGTGAGGAGGCTTGACATGAACGGTCTGGAGGCTGGACATGAACGGTCTGGAGGCCGGACATGAACGGTCTGGAGGCTGGACATGAACGGTGAGGAGGCCGGACATGAACGGTCTGGAGGCTGGACATGAACGGTCTGGAGGCTGGACATGAACGGTCTGGGGGCTGGACATGAACAGTGAGGAGGCTGGACATGAACGGTCTGGAGGCTGGACTTGAACGGTCTGGAGGCTGGACATGAACGGTCTGGAGGCTGGACATGAACGGTGAGGAGGCTGGACATGAACGGTGAGGAGTCTGGACATGAACGGTCTGGAGGCTGGACATGAACGGTGAGGAGGCTGGACATGAACGGTCTGGAGGCTGGACATGAACGGTCTGGGGGCTGGACATGAACGGTGAGGAGGCTGGACATGAACGGTCTGGAGGCTGGACATGAACGGTCTGGAGGCTGGACATGAATGGTGAGGAGGCTGGACATGAACGGTGAGGAGGCTGGACATGAACGGTCTGGAGGCTGGACATGAACGGTGAGGAGGCCGGACATGAACGGTCTGGAGGCTGGACATGAACGGTGAGGAGGCTGGACATGTACGGTGAGGAGGCCGGACATGAACGGTCTGGAGACTGGACATGAACGGTCTGGAGGCTGGACATGAACAGTGAGGAGGCTGGACATGAACGGTCTGGAGGCTGGACATGAACGGTCTGGAGGCTGGACATGAACGGTCTGGAGGCTGGACATGAACGGTGAGGAGGCTGGACATGAACGGTCTGGGGGCTGGACATGAACAGTGAGGAGGCTGGACATGAACGGTCTGGAGGCTGGACATGAACGGTCTGGAGGCTGGACATGAACGGTGAGGAGGCTGGACATGAACGTTGAGGAGGCCGGACATGAACGGTCTGGAGGCTGGACATGAACGGTCTGGAGGCTGGACATGAACGGTGAGGAGGCCGGACATGAACGGTCTGGAGGCTGGACATGAACGGTCTGGAGGCTGGACATGAACGGTGAGGAGGCTGGACATGAACGGTCTGGAGGCTGGACATGAACGGTCTGGAGGCCGGACATGAACGGTCTGGAGGCTGGACATGAACGGTGAGGAGCCCGGACATGAACGGTCTGGAGGCTGGACATGAACGGTCTGGAGGCTGGACATGAACGGTCTGGGGGCTGGACATGAACAGTGAGGAGGCTGGACATGAACGGTCTGGAGGCTGGACTTGAACGGTCTGGAGGCTGGACATGAACGGTCTGGAGGCTGGACATGAACGGTGAGGAGGCTGGACATGAACGGTGAGGAGTCTGGACATGAACGGTCTGGAGGCTGGACATGAACGGTGAGGAGGCTGGACATGAACGGTGAGGAGGCTGGACATGAACGGTCTGGAGGCTGGACATGAACGGTCTGGGGGCTGGACATGAACGGTGAGGAGGCTGGACATGAACGGTCTGGAGGCTGGACATGAACGGTCTGGAGGCTGGACATGAATGGTGAGGAGGCTGGACATGAACGGTGAGGAGGCTGGACATGAACGGTCTGGAGGCTGGACATGAACGGTGAGGAGGCCGGACATGATTGGTCTGGAGGCTGGACATGAACGGTGAGGAGGCTGGACATGAACGGTCTGGAGGCTGGACATGAACGGTGAGGAGGCTGGACATGAACGGTCTGGAGGCTGGACATGAACGGTCTGGAGGCTGGACATGAACGGTCTGGGGCTGGACATGAACGGTCTGGAGGCTGGACATGAACGGTCTGGGGGCTGGACATGAACGGTGAGGAGGCTGGACATGAACGGTCTGGAGGCTGGACATGAACGGTCTGGAGGCTGGACATGAACGGTGAGGAGGCCGGACATGAACGGTGAGGAGGCTAGACATGAACGGTGAGGAGGCTGGACATGAACGGTGAGGAGGCTGGACATGAACGGTCTGGGGGCTAGACATGAACGGTCTGGAGGCTGGACATGAATGGTCTGGAGGCTGGACATGAACGGTGAGGAGGCTGGACATGAACGGTCTGGAGGCTGGACATGAATGGTGAGGAGGCCGGACATGAATGGTCTGGAGGCTGGACCTGAACGGTCTGGGGGCTGGACATGAACGGTGAGGAGGCCGGACATGAACGGTGAGGAGGCTGGACATGAACGGTCTGGGGGCTGGACATGAACGGTCTGGAGGCTGGACATGAATGGTCTGGAGCCTGGACATGAACGGTCTGGAGGCTGGACATGAACGGTCTGGAGGCTGGACATGAACGGTGAGGAGGCCGGACATGAACGGTCTGGGGGCTGGACATGAACGGTCTGGGGGCTGGACATGAACGGTGAGGAGGCTGGACATGAACGGTCTGGGGGCTGGACATGAACGGTCAGGAGGCTGGACATGAATGGTCTGGAGGCTGGACATGAACGGTCTGAAGGCTGGACATGAACGGTCTGGGGGCTGGACATGAACGGTCTGGAGGCTGGACATGAATGTTCTGGAGGCTGGACATGAACGGTGAGGAGGCTGGACATGAACGGTGTGGAGGCTGGACATGAACGGTGAGGAGGCTGGACATGAACGGTGAGGAGGCCGGACATGAACGGTCTGGAGGCTGGACATGAACGGTCTGGAGGCTGGACATGAACAGTGAGGAGGCTGGACATGAACGGTCTGGAGGCTGGACATGAACGGTGAGGAGGCTGGACATGAACGGTCTGGAGGCTGGACATGAACGGTGAGGAGGCTGGACATGAACGGTCTGGAGGCTGGACATGAACGGTGAGGAGGCTGGACATGAACGGTGAGGAGGCTAGACATGAACGGTCTGGGGGCTGGACATGAACGGTGAGGAGGCTGGACATGAACGGTCTGGGGGCTGGACATGAACGGTGTGGAGGCTGGACATGAACGGTCTGGAGTCTGGACATGAACGGTCTGGAGGCTGGACATGAACGGTCTGGAGGCTGGACATGAACGGTGAGGAAGCTGGACATGAACGGTGAGGAGGCCGGACATGAACGGTGAGGAGGCTGGACATGAACGGTCTGGGGGCTGGACATGAACGGTGAGGAGGCTGGACATGAACAGTGAGGAGGCTGGACATGAACGGTCTGGGGGCTGGACATGAACGGTGAGGAGGCTGGACATGAACAGTGAGGAGGCTGGACATGAACGGTCTGGGGGCTGGACATGAACGGTCTGGAGGCTGGACATGAACGGTGAAGAGGCTGGACATGAACGGTGAGGAGGCCGGACATGAACGGTCTGGAGACTGGACATGAACGGTCTGGGGGCTGGACATGAACGGTGAGGAGGCTGGACATGAACGGTCTGGGGGCTGGACATGAACGGTCTGGAGGCTGGACATGAATGGTCTGGAGCCTGGACATGAACGGTCTGGAGGCTGGACATGAACGGTCTGGAGGCTGGACATGAACGGTGAGGAGGCCGGACATGAACGGTCTGGAGGCTGGACATGAACGGTCTGGGGGCTGGACATGAACGGTGAGGAGGCTGGACATGAACGGTCTGGGGGCTGGACATGAACGGTCAGGAGGCTGGACATGAATGGTCTGGAGGCTGGACATGAACGGTCTGAAGGCTGGACATGAACGGTCTGGGGGCTGGACATGAACGGTCTGGAGGCTGGACATGAATGTTCTGGAGGCTGGACATGAACGGTGAGGAGGCTGGACATGAACGGTGTGGAGGCTGGACATGAACGGTGAGGAGGCTGGACATGAACGGTGAGGAGGCCGGACATGAACGGTCTGGAGGCTGGACATGAACGGTCTGGAGGCTGGACATGAACAGTGAGGAGGCTGGACATGAACGGTCTGGAGGCTGGACATGAACGGGGAGGAGGCTGGACATGAACGGTCTGGAGGCTGGACATGAACGGTGAGGAGGCTGGACATGAACGGTCTGGAGGCTGGACATGAACGGTGAGGAGGCTGGACATGAACGGTGAGGAGGCTAGACATGAACGGTCTGGGGGCTGGACATGAACGGTGAGGAGGCTGGACATGAACGGTCTGGGGGCTGGACATGAACGGTGTGGAGGCTGGACATGAACGGTCTGGAGTCTGGACATGAACGGTCTGGAGGCTGGACATGAACGGTCTGGAGGCTGGACATGAACGGTGAGGAAGTTGGACATGAACGGTGAGGAGGCCGGACATGAACGGTGAGGAGGCTGGACATGAACGGTCTGGGGGCTGGACATGAACGGTGAGGAGGCTGGACATGAACAGTGAGGTGGCTGGACATGAACGGTCTGGGGGCTGGACATGAACGGTCTGGAGGCTGGACATGAACGGTGAAGAGGCTGGACATGAACGGTGAGGAGGCCGGACATGAACGGTCTGGAGACTGGACATGAACGGTCTGGAGGCTGGACATGAACAGTGAGGAGGCTGGACATGAACGGTCTGGAAGCTGGACATGAACGGTCTGGAGGCTGGACATGAACGGTGATGAGGCTGGACATGAACGGTCTGGGGGCTGGACATGAACGGTGAGGAGGCTGGACATGAACGGTCTGGAGGCCGGACATGAACGGTCTGGAGGCTGGACATGAACGGTCTGGGGGCTGGACATGAATGGTGAGGAGGCTGGACATGAACGGTCTGGAGGTTGGACATGAACGGTGAGGAGGCTGGACATGAACGGTCTGGAGGCCGGACATGAACGGTGAGGAGGCTGGACATGAACGGTCTGGGGGCTGGACATGAACGGTCTGGAGGCTGGACATGAACGGTCTGGAGGCTGGACATGAACGGTGAGGAGGCCGGACATGAACAGTGAGGAGGCTGGACATGAACGGTCTGGAGGCTGGACATGAACGGTGAGGAGGCCGGACATGAACAGTGAGGAGGCTGGACATGAACGGTCTGGAGGCTGGACATGAACGGTGAGGAGGCTGGACATGAACGGTATGGGGGCTGGACATGAACAGTGAGGAGGCTGGACATGAACGGTCTGGAGGCTGGACATGAACGGTCTGGAGGCTGGACATGAACGGTGAGGAGGCTGGACATGAACGTTGAGGAGGCCGGACATGAACGGTCTGGAGGCTGGACATGAACGGTCTGGAGGCTGGACATGAACGGTGAGGAGGCCGGACATGAACAGTCTGGAGGCTGGACATGAACGGTCTGGAGGCTGGACATGAACGGTGAGGAAGCTGGACATGAACGGTCTGGAGGCTGGACATGAACGGTCTGGAGGCCGGACATGAACGGTCTGGAGGCTGGACATGAACGGTGAGGAGGCTGGACATGAACGGTCTGGAGGCTGGACATGAACGGTCTGGAGGCTGGACATGAACGGTCTGGGGGCTGGACATGAACAGTGAGGAGGCTGGACATGAACGGTCTGGAGGCTGGACTTGAACGGTCTGGAGGCTGGACATGAACGGTCTGGAGGCTGGACATGAACGGTGAGGAGGCTGGACATGAACGGTGAGGAGTCTGGACATGAACGGTCTGGAGGCTGGACATGAACGGTCTGGAGGCTGGACATGAACGGTGAGGAGGCCGGACATGAACGGTCTGGAGGCTGGACATGAACGGTCTGGAGGCTGGACATGAACGGTGAGGAGGCTGGACAGGAACGGTCTGGGGGCTGGACATGAACGGTCTGGAGGCTGGGCATGAACGGTGAGGAGGCTGGACATGAACAGTGAGGAGGCTGGACATGAACGGTCAGGAGGCTGGACATGAACGGTGAGGAGGCTGGACATGTATGGTGAGGAGGCCGGACATGAACGGTCTGGAGACTGGACATGAACGGTCTGGAGGCTGGACATGAACAGTGAGGAGGCTGGACATGTACGGTCTGGAGGCTGGACATGAACGGTCTGGAGGCTGGACATGAACGGTCTGGAGGCTGGACATGAACGGTGAGGAGGCTGGACATGAACGGTCTGGGGGCTGGACATGAACAGTGAGGAGGCTGGACATGAACGGTCTGGAGGCTGGACATGAACGGTCTGGAGGCTGGACATGAACGGTGAGGAGGCTGGACATGAACGTTGAGGAGGCCGGACATGAACGGTGAGGAGGCTGGACATGAACGGTCTGGAGGCAGGACATGAACGGTGAGGAGGCCGGACATGAACGGTCTGGAGGCCGGACATGAACGGTCTGGAGGCTGGACATGAACGGTGAGGAGGCTGGACATGAACGGTCTGGAGGCTGGACATGAACAGTCTGGAGGCTGGACATGAACGGTGAGGAGGCCGGACATGAACGGTCTGGAGGCTGGACATGAACGGTCTGGAGGCTGGACATGAACGGTCTGGGGGCTGGACATGAACAGTGAGGAGGCTGGACATGAACGGTCTGGAGGCTGGACTTGAACGGTCTGGAGGCTGGACATGAACGGTCTGGAGGCTGGACATGAACGGTGAGGAGGCTGGACATGAACGGTGAGGAGTCTGGACATGAACGGTCTGGAGGCTGGACATGAACGGTGAGGAGGCTGGACATGAACGGTCTGGAGGCTGGACATGAACGGTCTGGGGGCTGGACATGAACGGTGAGGAGGCTGGACATGAACGGTCTGGAGGCTGGACATGAACGGTCTGGAGGCTGGACATGAATGGTGAGGAGGCTGGACATGAACGGTGAGGAGGCTGGACATGAACGGTCTGGAGGCTGGACATGAACGGTGAGGAGGCCGGACATGAACGGTCTGGAGGCTGGACATGAACGGTGAGGAGGCTGGACATGTACGGTGAGGAGGCCGGACATGAACGGTCTGGAGACTGGACATGAACGGTCTGGAGGCTGGACATGAACAGTGAGGAGGCTGGACATGAACGGTCTGGAGGCTGGACATGAACGGTCTGGAGGCTGGACATGAACGGTCTGGAGGCTGGACATGAACGGTGAGGAGGCTGGACATGAACGGTCTGGGGGCTGGACATGAACAGTGAGGAGGCTGGACATGAACGGTCTGGAGGCTGGACATGAACGGTCTGGAGGCTGGACATGAACGGTGAGGAGGCTGGACATGAACGTTGAGGAGGCCGGACATGAACGGTCTGGAGGCTGGACATGAACGGTCTGGAGGCTGGACATGAACGGTGAGGAGGCCGGACATGAACGGTCTGGAGGCTGGACATGAACGGTCTGGAGGCTGGACATGAACGGTGAGGAGGCTGGACATGAACGGTCTGGAGGCTGGACATGAACGGTCTGGAGGCCGGACATGAACGGTCTGGAGGCTGGACATGAACGGTGAGGAGGCCGGACATGAACGGTCTGGAGGCTGGACATGAACGGTCTGGAGGCTGGACATGAACGGTCTGGGGGCTGGACATGAACAGTGAGGAGGCTGGACATGAACGGTCTGGAGGCTGGACTTGAACGGTCTGGAGGCTGGACATGAACGGTCTGGAGGCTGGACATGAACGGTGAGGAGGCTGGACATGAACGGTGAGGAGTCTGGACATGAACGGTCTGGAGGCTGGACATGAACGGTGAGGAGGCTGGACATGAACGGTGAGGAGGCTGGACATGAACGGTCTGGAGGCTGGACATGAACGGTCTGGGGGCTGGACATGAACGGTGAGGAGGCTGGACATGAACGGTCTGGAGGCTGGACATGAACGGTCTGGAGGCTGGACATGAATGGTGAGGAGGCTGGACATGAACGGTGAGGAGGCTGGACATGAACGGTCTGGAGGCTGGACATGAACGGTGAGGAGGCCGGACATGAATGGTCTGGAGGCTGGACATGAACGGTGAGGAGGCTGGACATGAACGGTCTGGAGGCTGGACATGAACGGTGAGGAGGCTGGACATGAACGGTCTGGAGGCTGGACATGAATGGTCTGGAGGCTGGACATGAACGGTCTGGGGCTGGACATGAACGGTCTGGAGGCTGGACATGAACGGTCTGGGGGCTGGACATGAACGGTGAGGAGGCTGGACATGAACGGTCTGGAGGCTGGACATGAACGGTCTGGAGGCTGGACATGAACGGTGAGGAGGCCGGACATGAACGGTGAGGAGGCTAGACATGAACGGTGAGGAGGCTGGACATGAACGGTGAGGAGGCTGGACATGAACGGTCTGGAGGCTGGACATGAATGGTCTGGAGGCTGGACATGAACGGTGAGGAGGCTGGACATGATCGGTCTGGAGGCTGGACATGAATGGTGAGGAGGCCGGACATGAATGGTCTGGAGGCTGGACCTGAACGGTCTGGGGGCTGGACATGAACGGTGAGGAGGCCGGACATGAACGGTGAGGAGGCTGGACATGAACGGTCTGGGGGCTGGACATGAACGGTCTGGAGGCTGGACATGAATGGTCTGGAGCCTGGACATGAACGGTCTGGAGGCTGGACATGAACGGTCTGGAGGCTGGACATGAACGGTGAGGAGGCCGGACATGAACGGTCTGGGGGCTGGACATGAACGGTCTGGGGGCTGGACATGAACGGTGAGGAGGCTGGACATGAACGGTCTGGGGGCTGGACATGAACGGTCAGGAGGCTGGACATGAATGGTCTGGAGGCTGGACATGAACGGTCTGAAGGCTGGACATGAACGGTCTGGGGGCTGGACATGAACGGTCTGGAGGCTGGACATGAATGTTCTGGAGGCTGGACATGAACGGTGAGGAGGCTGGACATGAACGGTGAGGAGGCTGGACATGAACGGTGAGGAGGCCGGACATGAACGGTCTGGAGGCTGGACATGAACGGTCTGGAGGCTGGACATGAACAGTGAGGAGGCTGGACATGAACGGTCTGGAGGCTGGACATGAACGGTGAGGAGGCTGGACATGAACGGTCTGGAGGCTGGACATGAACGGTGAGGAGGCTGGACATGAACGGTCTGGAGGCTGGACATGAACGGTGAGGAGGCTGGACATGAACGGTGAGGAGGCTAGACATGAACGGTCTGGGGGCTGGACATGAACGGTGAGGAGGCTGGACATGAACGGTCTGGGGGCTGGACATGAACGGTGTGGAGGCTGGACATGAACGGTCTGTAGTCTGGACATGAACGGTCTGGAGGCTGGACATGAACGGTCTGGAGGCTGGACATGAACGGTGAGGAAGCTGGACATGAACGGTGAGGAGGCCGGACATGAACGGTGAGGAGGCTGGACATGAACGGTCTGGGGGCTGGACATGAACGGTGAGGAGGCTGGACATGAACAGTGAGGAGGCTGGACATGAACGGTCTGGGGGCTGGACATGAACGGTGAGGAGGCTGGACATGAACGGTGAAGAGGCTGGACATGAACGGTGAGGAGGCCGGACATGAACGGTCTGGAGACTGGACATGAACGGTCTGGAGGCTGGACATGAACAGTGAGGAGGCAGGACATGAACGGTCTGGAAGCTGGACATGAACGGTCTGGAGGCTGGACATGAACGGTGATGAGGCTGGACATGAACGGTCTGGGGGCTGGACATGAATGGTGAGGAGGCTGGACATGAACGGTCTGGAGGCCGGACATGAACGGTCTGGAGGCTAGACATGAACGGTCTGGGGGCTGGACATGAACGGTGAGGAGGCTGGACATGAACGGTCTGGAGGTTGGACATGAACGGTCTGGAGGCTGGACATGATCGGTGAGGAGGCTGGACATGAACATTGAGGAGGCCGGACATGAACGGTCTGGAGTCTGGACATGAACGGTCTGGAAGCTGGACATGAACGGTCTGGGGGCTGGACATGAACAGTGAGGAGGCTGGACATGAACGGTCTGGAGGCTGGACATGAACGGTCTGGGGGCTGGACATGAACGGTGAGGAGGCTGGACATGAACGGTCTGGAGGCTGGACATGAACGGTGAGGAGGCTGGACATGAACGGCCTGGAGGCTGGACATGAACGGTCTGGGGGCTGGACATGAACGGTGAGGAGGCTGGACATGAACGGTCTGGAGGCTGGACATGAACGGTCTGGAGGCTGGACATGAACGGTGAGGAGGCCGGACATGAACGGTCTGGAGGCTGGACATGAACGGTCTGGAGGCTGGACATGAACGGTCTGGAGGCTGGACATGAACGGTGAGGAGGCTGGACATGAACGGTGAGGAGGCTGGACATGAACGGTCTGGGGGCTGGACATGAACGGTCTGGAGGCTGGGCATGAACGGTGAGGAGGCTGGACATGAACAGTGAGGAGGCTGGACATGAACGGTCTGGAGGCTGGACATGAACGGTGAGGAGGCCGGACATGAACGGTCTGGAGGCTGGACATGAACGGTGAGGAGGCTGGACATGTACGGTGAGGAGGCCGGACATGAACGGTCTGGAGACTGGACATGAACGGTCTGGAGGCTGGACATGAACAGTGAGGAGGCTGGACATGAACGTTCTGGAGGCTGGACATGAACGGTCTGGAGGCTGGACATGAACGGTGAGGAGGCTGGACATGAACGGTCTGGGGGCTGGACATGAACGGTGAGGAGGCTGGACATGAACGGTCTGGAGGCTGGACATGAACAGTCTGGAGGCTGGACATGAACGGTGAGGAGGCTGGACATGAACGTTGAGGAGGCCGGACATGAA
This sequence comes from Chiloscyllium plagiosum, assembly GCF_037043375.1. Taxonomy (NCBI): domain Eukaryota; kingdom Metazoa; phylum Chordata; class Chondrichthyes; order Orectolobiformes; family Hemiscylliidae; genus Chiloscyllium; species Chiloscyllium plagiosum. Next base: position 26,854,911 of record NW_028270171.1, read on the forward strand.
CGGTGAGGAGGCTGGACATGAACGGTCTGGAGGCTGGACATGAATGGTGAGGAGGCCGGACATGAACGGTCTGGAGGCTGGACATGAACGGTCTGGAGGCTGGACATGAACGGTGAGGAGGCTGGACATGAACGGTCTGGAGGCTGGACATGAACGGTCTGGAGGCCGGACATGAACGGTCTGGAGGCTGGACATGAACGGTGAGGAGGCCGGACATGAACGGTCTGGAGGCTGGACATGAACGGTCTGGAGGCTGGACATGAACGGTCTGGGGACTGGACATGAACAGTGAGGAGGCTGGACATGAACGGTCTGGAGGCTGGACTTGAACGGTCTGCAGGCTGGACATGAACGGTCTGGAGGCTGGACATGAGCGGTGAGGAGGCTGGACATGAACGGTGAGGAGTCTGGACATGAACGGTCTGGAGGCTGGACATGAACGGTGAGGGGGCTGGACATGAACGGTGAGGAGGCTGGACATGAACGGTCTGGAGGCTGGACATGAACGGTGAGGAGGCTGGACATGAACGATCTGGGGGCTGGACATGAACGGTGAGGAGGCTGGACATGAACGGTCTGGAGGCCGGACATGAACGGTCTGGAGGCTGGACATGAACGGTCTGGGGGCTGGACATGAACGGTGAGGAGGCTGGACATGAACGGTCTGGAGGCTGGACATGAACGGTGAGGAGGCTGGACATGAACGTTGAGGAGGCCGGACATGAACGGTCTGGAGGCTGGACATGAACGGTCTGGAGGCTGGACATGAACGGTGAGGAGGCCGGACATGAACCTTCTGGAGGCTGGACATGAACGGTCTGGAGGCTGGACATGAACGGTCTGGAGGCCGGACATGAACGGTCTGGAGGCTGGACATGAACGGTGAGGAGGCCGGACATGAACGGTGAGGAGGCCGGACATGAACGGTCTGGAGGCTGGACATGAACGGTCTGGAGGCTGGACATGAACGGTCTGGGGGCTGGACATGAACAGTGAGGAGGCTGGACATGAACGGTCTGGAGGCTGGACATGAACGGTCTGGAGGCTGGACATGAACGGTGAGGAGGCTGGACATGAACGGTCTGGAGGCTGGACATGAACGGTGAGGAGGCTGGACATGAACGGTGAGGAGGCTGGACATGAACGGTCTGGAGGCTGGACATGAACGGTCTGGGGGCTGGACATGAACGGTGAGGAGGCTGGACATGAACGGTCTGGAGGCTGGACATGAACGGTCTGGAGGCTGGACATGAACGGTGAGGAGGCCGGACATGAACGGTCTGGAGGCAGGACATGAACGGTCTGGAGGCTGGACATGAACGGTGAGGTGGCCGGACATGAACGGTCTGGAGGCTGTACATGAACAGTGAGGAGGCTGGACATGAACGGTCTGGAGGCTGGACATGAACGGTCTGGAGGCTGGACATGAACGGTGAGGAGGCCGGACATGAACGGTGAGGAGGCCGGACATGAACGGTCTGGAGGCTGGACATGAACGGTCTGGAGGCTGGACATGAACGGTCTGGGGGCTGGACATGAACGGTGAGGAGGCTGGACATGAACGGTCTGGAGGCTGGACATGAACGGTCTGGAGGCTGGACATGAACGGTCTGGAGGCTGGACATGAACGGTGAGGAGGCTGGACATGAACGGTGAGGAGGCTGGACATGAACGGTCTGGAGGCTGGACATGAACGGTGAGGAGGCTGGACATGAACGGTGAGGAGGCTGGACATGAACGGTCTGGAGGCTGGACATGAACGGTCTGGGGGCTGGACATGAACGGTGAGGAGGCTGGACATGAACGGTCTGGAGGCTGGACATGAACGGTCTGGAGGCTGGACATGAACGATGAGGAGGCCGGACATGAACGGTCTGGAGGATGGACATGAACGGTCTGGAGGCTGGACATGAACGGTGAGGTGGCCGGACATGAACGGTCTGGAGGCTGTACATGAACAGTGAGGAGGCTGGACATGAACGGTCTGGAGGCTGGACATGAACGGTCTGGAGGCTGGACATGAACGGTGAGGAGGCCGGACATGAACGGTGAGGAGGCCGGACATGAACGGTCTGGAGGCTGGACATGAACGGTCTGGAGGCTGGACATGAACGGTCTGGGGGCTGGACATGAACGGTGAGGAGGCTGGACATGAACGGTCTGGAGGCTGGACATGAACGGTCTGGAGGCCGGACATGAACGGTCTGGAGGCTGGACATGAACGGTGAGGAGGCCGGACATGAACGGTGAGGAGGCCGGACATGAACGGTCTGGAGGCTGGACATGAACGGTCTGGAGGCTGGACATGAACGGTCTGGGGGCTGGACATGAACAGTGAGGAGGCTGGACATGAACGGTCTGGAGGCTGGACATGAACGGTCTGGAGGCTGGACATGAACGGTGAGGAGGCTGGACATGAACGGTCTGGAGGCTGGACATGAACGGTGAGGAGGCTGGACATGAACGGTGAGGAGGCTGGACATGAACGGTCTGGAGGCTGGACATGAACGGTCTGGGGGCTGGACATGAACGGTGAGGAGGCTGGACATGAACGGTCTGGAGGCTGGACATGAACGGTGAGGAGGCCGGACATGAACGGTCTGGAGGCTGGACATGAACGGTCTGGAGGCTGGACATGAACGGTGAGGTGGCCGGACATGAACGGTCTGGAGGCTGTACATGAACAGTGAGGAGGCTGGACATGAACGGTCTGGAGGCTGGACATGAACGGTGAGGAGGCTGGACATGAACGGTGAGGAGGCTGGACATGAACGGTCTGGAGGCTGGACATGAACGGTGAGGAGGCTGGACATGAACGGTGAGGAGGCTGGACATGAACGGTCTGGAGGCTGGACATGAACGGTGAGGAGGCTGGACATGAACGGTGAGGAGGCTGGACATGAACGGTCTGGAGGCTGGACATGAACGGTGAGGAGGCTGGACATGAACGGTGAGGAGGCTGGACATGAACGGTCTGGAGGCTGGACATGAACGGTCTGGGGGCTGGACATGAACGGTGAGGAGGCTGGACATGAACGGTCTGGAGGCTGGACATGAACGGTCTGGAGGCTGGACATGAACGGTGAGGAGGCCGGACATGAACGGTCTGGAGGATGGACATGAACGGTCTGGAGTTTGGACATGAACGGTCTGGAGGCTGGACATGAACGGTGAGGAGGCCGGATATGAACGGTCTGGAGGCTGGACATGAACAGTGAGGAGGCTGGACATGAACGGTCTGGAGGCTGGACATGAACTGTCTGGAGGCTGGACATGAACGGTGAGGAGGCTGGACATGAACGGTGAGGAGGCCGGACATGAACGGTCTGGGGGCTGGACATGAACGGTCTGGAGGCCGGACATGAACGGTCTGGAGGCCGGACATGAACGGTCTGGAGGCCGGACATGAACGGTGAGGAGGCCGGACATGAACGGTCTGGAGGCTGGACATGAACGGTCTGGAGGCTGGACATGAACGGTCTGGAGACTGGACATGAACGGTCTGGAGGCTGGACATGAACGGTGAGGAGGCTGGACATGAACGGTCTGGAGGCTGGACATGAACGGTGAGGAGGCTGGACATGAATGGTGAGGAGGCTCGACATGAACGGTGAGGAGGCTGGACATGAACGGTCTGGAGGCTGGACATGAACGGTGAGGAGGCTGGACATGAACGGTCTGGAGGCTGGACATGAACGGTCTGGAGGCTGGACATGAATGGTCTGGAGGCTGGACATGAACGGTGAGGAGGCTGGACATGAACGGTCTGGAGGCTGGACATGAACGGTCTGGAGGCTGGACATGAATGGTCTGGAGGCTGGACATGAACGGTCTGGAGGCTGGACATGAACGGTGAGGAGGCTGGACATGAATGGTCTGGAGGCTGGACATGAACGGTCTGGAGGCTGGACATGAACGGTGAGGAGGCTGGACATGAACGGTGAGGAGGCTGGACATGAACGGTGAGGCGGCTGGACATGAACGGTCTGGAGGCTGGACATGAACGGTCTGGGGGCTGGCCATGAACGGTCTGGAGGCTGGACATGAACGGTGAGGAGGCTGGACATGAACGGTCTGGGGGCTGGACATGAACGGTCTGGAGGCCGGACATGAACGGTCTGGAGGCTGGACATGAACGGTGAGTAGGCTGGACATGAACGGTCTGGAGGCTGGACATGAACGGTGAGGAGGCTGGACATGAACGGTCTGGAGGCTGGACATGAACGGTGAGGAGGCTGGACATGAACGGTCTGGAGGCTGGACATGAACGGTCTGGAGGCTGGACATGAACGGTGAGGAGGCTGGACATGAACGGTCTGGAGGCTGGACATGAACGGTCTGGAGGCTGGACATGAACGGTGAGGAGGCTGGACATGAACGGTCTGGAGGCTGGACATGAATGGTCTGGAGGCTGGACATGAACGTTCTGGAGGCTGGACATGAATGGTCTGGAGCCTGGACATGAACGGTCTGGAGGCTGGACATGAACGGTGAGGAGTCTGGACATGAATGGTCTGGAGGCTGGACATGAACGGTCTGGAGGCTGGACATGAACGGTCTGGAGGCTGGACATGAACGGTGAGGAGGCTGGACATGAACGGTGAGGCGGCTGGACATGAACGGTCTGGAGGCTGGACATGAACGGTCTGGAGGCTGGACATGAACGGTGAGGAGGCTGGACATGAATGGTCTGGAGGCTGGACATGAACGGTCTGGAGGCTGGACATGAACGGTCTGGAGGCTGGACATGAACGGTGAGGAGGCTGGACATGAATGGTGAGGAGGCTGGACATGAACGGTCTGGAGGCTGGACATGAACGGTCTGGAGGCTGGACATGAACGGTCTGGGGGCTGGACATGAACGGTGAGGAGGCTGGACATGAACGGTCTGGAGGCTGGACATGAACGGTCTGGAGGCTGGACATGAACGGTGAGGAGGCTGGACATGAACGGTGAGGAGGCTGGACATGAACGGTCTGGAGGCTGGACATGAACGGTGAGGAGGCTGGACATGAACGGTGAGGAGGCTGGACATGAACGGTCTGGAGGCTGGACATGAACGGTCTGGGGGCTGGACATGAACGGTGAGGAGGCTGGACATGAACGGTCTGGAGGCTGGACATGAACGGTCTGGAGGCTGGACATGAACGATGAGGAGGCCGGACATGAACGGTCTGGAGGATGGACATGAACGGTCTGGAGGCTGGACATGAACGGTGAGGTGGCCGGACATGAACGGTCTGGAGGCTGTACATGAACAGTGAGGAGGCTGGACATGAACGGTCTGGAGGCTGGACATGAACGGTCTGGAGGCTGGACATGAACGGTGAGGAGGCCGGACATGAACGGTGAGGAGGCCGGACATGAACGGTCTGGAGGCTGGACATGAACGGTCTGGAGGCTGGACATGAACGGTCTGGGGGCTGGACATGAACGGTGAGGAGGCTGGACATGAACGGTCTGGAGGCTGGACATGAACGGTCTGGAGGCCGGACATGAACGGTCTGGAGGCTGGACATGAACGGTGAGGAGGCCGGACATGAACGGTGAGGAGGCCGGACATGAACGGTCTGGAGGCTGGACATGAACGGTCTGGAGGCTGGACATGAACGGTCTGGGGGCTGGACATGAACAGTGAGGCGGCTGGACATGAACGGTCTGGAGGCTGGACATGAACGGTCTGGAGGCTGGACATGAACGGTGAGGAGGCTGGACATGAACGGTCTGGAGGCTGGACATGAACGGTGAGGAGGCTGGACATGAACGGTGAGGAGGCTGGACATGAACGGTCTGGAGGCTGGACATGAACGGTCTGGGGCTGGACATGAACGGTGAGGAGGCTGGACATGAACGGTCTGGAGGCTGGACATGAACGGTGAGGAGGCCGGACATGAACGGTCTGGAGGCTGGACATGAACGGTCTGGAGGCTGGACATGAACGGTGAGGTGGCCGGACATGAACGGTCTGGAGGCTGTACATGAACAGTGAGGAGGCTGGACATGAACGGTCTGGAGGCTGGACATGAACGGTCTGGAGGCTGGACATGAACGGTGAGGAGGCCGGACATGAACGGTGAGGAGGCCGGACATGAACGGTCTGGAGGCTGGACATGAACGGTCTGGAGGCTGGACATGAATGGTCTGGGGGCTGGACATGAACGGTGAGGAGGCTGGACATGAACGGTCTGGAGGCTGGACATGAACGGTCTGGAGGCTGGACATGAACGGTGAGGAGGCTGGACATGAACGGTGAGGAGGCTGGACATGAACGGTCTGGAGGCTGGACATGAACGGTGAGGAGGCTGGACATGAACGGTGAGGAGGCTGGACATGAACGGTCTGGAGGCTGGACATGAACGGTCTGGGGGCTGGACATGAACGGTGAGGAGGCTGGACATGAACGGTCTGGAGGCTGGACATGAATGGTCTGGAGGCTGGACATGAACGGTGAGGAGGCCGGACATGAACGGTCTGGAGGATGGACATGAACGGTCTGGAGTTTGGACATGAACGGTCTGGAGGCTGGACATGAACGGTGAGGAGGCCGGATATGAACGGTCTGGAGGCTGGACATGAACAGTGAGGAGGCTGGACATGAACGGTCTGGAGGCTGGACATGAACTGTCTGGAGGCTGGACATGAACGGTGAGGAGGCTGGACATGAACGGTGAGGAGGCCGGACATGAACGGTCTGGGGGCTGGACATGAACGGTCTGGAGGCCGGACATGAACGGTCTGGAGGCTGGACATGAACGGTCTGGAGGCCGGACATGAACGGTCTGGAGGCCGGACATGAACGGTGAGGAGGCCGGACATGAACGGTGAGGAGGCCGGACATGAACGGTCTGGAGGCTGGACATGAACGGTCTGGAGGCTGGACATGAACGGTCTGGAGACTGGACATGAACGGTCTGGAGGCTGGACATGAACGGTGAGGAGGCTGGACATGAACGGTCTGGAGGCTGGACATGAACGGTGAGGAGGCTGGACATGAATGGTGAGGAGGCTGGACATGAACGGTGAGGAGGCTGGACATGAACGGTCTGGAGGCTGGACATGAACGGTGAGGAGGCTGGACATGAACGGTCTGGAGGCTGGACATGAACGGTCTGGAGGCTGGACATGAATGGTCTGGAGGCTGGACATGAACGGTGAGGAGGCTGGACATGAACGGTCTGGAGGCTGGACATGAACGGTCTGGAGGCTGGACATGAATGGTCTGGAGGCTGGACATGAACGGTCTGGAGGCTGGACATGAACGGTGAGGAGGCTGGACATGAATGGTCTGGAGGCTGGACATGAACGGTCTGGAGGCTGGACATGAACGGTGAGGAGGCTGGACATGAACGGTGAGGAGGCTGGACATGAACGGTGAGGCGGCTGGACATGAACGGTCTGGAGGCTGGACATGAACGGTCTGGGGGCTGGCCATGAACGGTCTGGAGGCTGGACATGAACGGTGAGGAGGCTGGACATGAACGGTCTGGGGGCTGGACATGAACGGTCTGGAGGCCGGACATGAACGGTCTGGAGGCTGGACATGAACGGTGAGTAGGCTGGACATGAACGGTCTGGAGGCTGGACATGAACGGTGAGGAGGCTGGACATGAACGGTCTGGAGGCTGGACATGAACGGTGAGGAGGCTGGACATGAACGGTCTGGAGGCTGGACATGAACGGTCTGGAGGCTGGACATGAACGGTGAGGAGGCTGGACATGAACGGTCTGGAGGCTGGACATGAACGGTCTGGAGGCTGGACATGAACGGTGAGGAGGCTGGACATGAACGGTCTGGAGGCTGGACATGAATGGTCTGGAGGCTGGACATGAACGGTCTGGAGGCTGGACATGAATGGTCTGGAGGCTGGACATGAACGGTCTGGAGGCTGGACATGAACGGTGAGGAGTCTGGACATGAATGGTCTGGAGGCTGGACATGAACGGTCTGGAGGCTGTACATGAACGGTCTGGAGGCTGGACATGAACGGTGAGGAGGCTGGACATGAACGGTGAGGAGGCTGGACATGAACGGTGAGGCGGCTGGACATGAACGGTCTGGAGGCTGGACATGAACGGTCTGGAGGCTGGACATGAACGGTGAGGAGGCTGGACATGAATGGTCTGGAGGCTGGACATGAACGGTCTGGAGGCTGGACATGAACGGTCTGGAGGCTGGACATGAACGGTGAGGAGGCTGGACATGAATGGTGAGGAGGCTGGACATGAACGGTCTGGAGGCTGGACATGAATGGTCTGGAGGCTGGACATGAACGGTCTGGAGGCTGGACATGAACAGTGAGGAGGCTGGACATGAACGGTCTGGAGGCTGGACATGAACGGTGAGGAGGCTGGACATGAACGGTCTGGAGGCTGGACATGAACAGTGAGGAGGCTGGACATGAACGGTCTGGGGGCTGGACATGAACGGTGAGGGGGCTGGACATGAACGGTCTGGAGGCTGGACATGAACGGTGAGGAGGCTGGACATGAACGGTGAGGAGGCTGGACATGAACGGTCTGGAGGCTGGACATGAACGGTCTGGAGGCTGGACATGAACGGTGAGGAGGTAAAAACAATGACTGCAGATGCTGGAAACAGATTCTGGATTAGTGGTGCTGGAAGAGCACAGCAATTCAGGCAGCATCCCAGGAGCTTCGAAATCGACGTTTCGGGCAAAAGCCCTTCATCAGGAATAAAGGCAGTGAGGCTGTAGCGTGGAGAGATAAACTAGAGGAGGGTGGGGGTGGGGAGAAAGTAGCATAGAGTACAATGGGTGACCCCTCCCCCACTCAAAAAACCCCAGGGCATCAATGTGGACTTCAACAGTTTCCTCATTTCCCTTTCCCCCACCTCACCCCAGTTCCAAACGTCCAGCTCAGCACTGTCCCCATGACTTGTCCTACCTGCCTAGCTCCTTTTCCACCTATCCACTCCACCCTCTGCTCCCTGACCTATCACCTTCATCCCCTCCCCCACTCACCCATTGTACTCTATGCTACTCTCTCCCCACCCCCACCCTCCTCTAGCTTATCTCTCCACGCTTCAGGCTCTCTGCCTTTATTCCTGATGAAGGGCATTTGCCCGAAACGTCGATTTTGCTGCTCCTCGGATGCTGCCTGAACTGCTGTGCTCTTCCAGCACCACTGATCCATGAACGGTGAGGAGGCTGGAGAACTCAGCAGGTCCGGCAGCACCTGGAACCTCCAAGAGTTGTAGAGATCCGCAACCCCGAGAAAGGCCCTTCAGCCCATCGACTCCGTGCTAGTCAAAAACAACCGTCTCACTACTCTAACCCCATGTGCCTGTGTGATGCCCATAGCCTTGGCATCACAAAGGCACATCTCAATATTTTTTAAATATTATAAGAGTTTGTGAATCTGCCCACCCTCGCTGGCAGTGAGTCCCAGATTCGCACTGGGTGAAGAAGATCCTCCTCACATCCCCTCTTAAACCTCCTGGTCTTTACCTTAAATCCGCTCATTGATCAAGGGGAAAGCTTTCTTCCTGTTTTACCCCATCTCTGTCCCTCGTAATTATGTACGTCTCAATCATGTCCCCTCTCAATCCACTCTGCACTGAGGAAAACAGATTCTGGATGAGTGGTGCTGGAAGAGCACAGCAGTTCAGGCAGCATCCGAGGAGCAGGAAAATCGACGTTTCGGGCAAAAGCCCGTCATCAAGAATAAAGGCAGAGAGGCTGAAGGGTGGAGAGATAAAGCTAGAGGAGGCTAAGGAAAACAATCCCAGTCTACCCAACCTCTCTTCATAACTGAAAGTCTCCAGCCCAGGCAACATCCTGGTAAATCTCGCGCTGCAGCCTCTCCACTGTTATCACATCGTTCCCATAATGTGGAATCCAGAACTGCACATAGTACTCTATAGTACTCTAGCTGTGACTTAACCACAATTTCATACCGTTGCAACACCACCTGCCTGCTCATGAACCCCAAGCCTCAACTAATAAAGGCAGGTACACAATACTTTATTCACCTGTACTAAAGCCTTAAGGGACTGGTGGACATGCACTCCAAGGTCTCTCTGTTCCTTGGTGTCTCCCAGAGTCCTACAGTCCATCATGTATTCCCTTCATTTGTTTGTCCTGCCCAAGTACGTTCTTCGGAGGGAATTCCAACAGCTCGTTTCTATCCTTCATGTAGTCTGAGGTGATCCTCCTCAAATCCAGTATGAGTACAGCACTTACATTGGTGAGGTAGAGATGGTCACCCATCTTCTGCCCCACACCAGGATCATGGGATGCAGAGCTGTGGTGGTTCCCGCTCTCCCACATGGCTCTGAGACGTGGACTGTCTACAGCAGGGATCTCAAGGCCCCAGAGCAGTCCCACCAGCACTGTCTGTGCACCGTCCTGTGAATCCACTGGGAAGACAGACCCACCAACGCCCTTGACCAGGATCGAGGCACTGACCCCCCCCCCCCACCGCGAGGGGCTGGGCAGGTCGTCCCCCCTGACTGACTCGAGTCTCCCCCAGCAGCAGCTCTACTCCCAGCATCGAACAGGCAGGCCGGCCCCTGGTGGGGCAGAGGAAGCACTTCGGAGATAGCCTCGAGGCTTCACTGGGGAAGGGCGGCATTCCCACAGACCCACCTGGGAATCACTGGCCCCAGACCATCCGAAGTGGTGGAGGAACAACTCGGAAAGCACACCCCGAGACTTGGTGTCGGGAGAAAGTGGAAGCCGGTGGGGGGAACAGCAAAAGGGACACGCTGCCACACCGACGCCCAACCCACCCCCTTCCCGTGACCACCACCTGCCCCAAGGGTGACAGAGCCTGCGGGCACCCCATTGGTCTATACAGACAGCTACAGACTCATCCTGAGGGTGAGAGAGAGAGTCCTCCTGGTCTGCAAACGACTATAATGATGAAGGTGAAGCACTTCTGCCAAGACTTTGATTTGATTTATTATTGACACGTGTACCAAGATACAGTGAAAAGTAATGTTTTGCGGGCTAACCAAGCAAATCACACCTTACATAGGCATATCAGGGTAATAGAGCAGCATTCCTGATGAAGGGCTTATGCCCGAAACGTCGATTCTCCTGCTCCTCGGACGCTGCCAGACCTGCTGTGCTTTTCCAGCATTCCACTCTCAACTCTGACCTCCAGCATCTGCAGGCCTCACTTTCTCCCTAATAGAACAGAGTGCAGAATGTAGGGTTACACCTGTAGAGGAGGTGCAGAGAACTCTAATAAACAAGGGGTCCACTCGTGAGTCCGGTAAATCTGTTGGTACGTGTTTTCAAAGTTTTCATCTTCTGTCTGATGGAAGAGGCTGGAAGAGGATATAGCCGGGTTATGATTATGTTAAAAACCGAAAGGACTGTTGATGCTGTAAATCAGAACAAAAACAGAAACTGCTGGAAAAGCTCAGCAGGTCTGGTAGCACCTGTGAAGAGAAATCAGTATGGTGGTCACGGGAAGGGGGTGGGTTGGGCGTCGGTGTGGCAGCGTGTCCCTTTTCCTGTTCCCCCCCCCCCCCCCCTCGTCTTCCACTTTCTCCCGACACCAAGTCTCGGGGTGTGCTTTCCGAGTTGCTCCTCCACCACTTTGGATGGTCTGGGGCCAGTGATTCCCAGGTGGGTCTGTGGGAATGCCGCCCTTCCCCAGTGAAGCCTCGAGGCTATCTCCGAAGTGCTTCCTCTGCCCCACCAGGGGCCGGCCTGCCTGTTCGATGCTGGGAGTAGAGCTGCTGCTGGGGGAATCTCGGGTCAGTCAGGGGGGACGACCTGCCCAGCCCCTCGCGGTGGGGGGGGCCAGTGCCTCGATCCTGGTCAAGGGCGTTGGTGTGTCTGTCTTCCCAGTGGATTCACAGGACGGTGCGCAGACAGTGCTGGTGGGACTGCTCTGGGGCCTTGAGATCCTTGCTGTAGACAGTCCACGTCTCAGAGCCATGTGGGAGAGCGGGAACCACCACAGCTCTGCATCCCGTGATCCTGGTGTGGGGTAGTGCAGGCAGAAGCAAGTGCTACGCTCTGCTGCCCTCACAGCCGATCCAGCCTCGCCCTATAGCTCAAAACATCCAAACCCGTCAACGTTCTTGTAAATCTTTTTGCACCCTTCCAGTCGGATAACATCCTTCCGAAATCAGGGCAAGCAGAATTGTCTGGAGTACGCCACCCATCCCCCACCCTGGGCTCATGCTCGGCCAACGCCAGTGTTGTCACCCAACACCTTCTCATTGGCTCCTGTTACCTGCCTCTCACATGGCACCTTCTGCCCCGCACATGCCCATTGTCACAGTAGTGCCACTCGCTTGTGACTGAGTCCTTCACTTTCTGCCTTTAAAAGAGAAGGCATCCCGTACGGGGTTGGTGGTGACGGTGGGTGGGTGGAAAGTGCTATCGGATATCTAAGCCCTCACTTTTTCTAAGGACCGAGTACTCAGCCTCACAAGGACGTCGTGTCCTAGAAACAAGGAGAGTTCAATGTCCTGCCGTCTGAGTAAGTATCATTTGTTCATCCGTTACAACTTCACACAAACCAGAGCTCAGGCGCCATGACTTTGCCTTCATTGGTTAGTACATTGAGTACAGGAGTTGGGACACCATGTTGCTGCCGTACAACACATTGGTAAGGCCACATTTGGAGTACTCCATACAATTCTGGTTGCCCTGCTTTCGGAAGGATGTTATTAAACTGGAAGGGTGCAAAAGGATGTTGAGGGGGTCAGATGTTTTGAGCTATAGGGAGAGGCTGGATAGGCCATGGCCTTTTTCCCTGGAGCATCAAAGGCTGAGGCCTGACCTTATACACATTTACAAAATCGTGAGAGGCACACATAAGATAAATAGGCAGGCTCTTGCCTCCCAAGTGGAATTCAAAACTAGAGGGGCATAGGTTTAGGGTGAGAGGGGAAAGATTTAAAAGAGACCTGAGGGGCAACGTTTTCACACAGAGGGTGGTACGTGTATGGAATGAGCTGCCAGAGGATGTGGTGGAGGCTGGTACAATTACAGCCTTTAAAAGGCATTTGGATGGGTATATGAATGGGAAGAGTTTAGAAGGATAGGGGCCTAACGCAGGCAAATAGGAGTAGATTAGTCTGAGACACCTGGATGGCACGGACAAATTGGATCGAAGAGCCTGCTCTATGACTCTAGGAATGACCTAAACCAGGCCTCTGATCATCCAACTGAGGGTTCTGAGATCAAGGTAACATGGATCCATTCCAAGGAGCTTTCTGTCTTTCAGGAGAAAGTGAGGACTGCAGATGCTGGAGATCAGAGTCCAAGTGTGTGGTGCTGGAAACGCACAGCAGGTCAGGCAGCATCCGAGGAGCAGGAGAGTCGATGTTTCGGACATAAGCCCTTCATCATGTGCTTCTGTAATTTAGAAATTACAGAAATGTGGCTCAGGGATGGACAGGGCTGGTAGCTTAATGTTCCAGGATACAAATGCTACAGGAAGGATAGAAAGGGAGGGCAAGAGAGGAGGGGAAGTGGCGTTTTTGTTAAGAAATAACATTATGGCTGTACTTAGGGAGGATATTCCTTGGAATACATCCAGGGAAGTTATTTGGGTGTAACTGAGAAATAAGATAGGGATGATCACCTTATTGGGATTGTATTATAGACCCCAAAAGAATCAAATGAGAACAGGAGATCTCAGCTATCTGTAAGAATAATAGGGTGGTTATGGTCGGGGATTTTAACTTTCCAGACACCGACTGGGACTGCCATAGTGTTAAAGGTTTAGATGGAGAGGAATTCATTAAGTGTGTACAAGACAATTTTCTGATTCAGTATGTGGATGTACCTACTAGAGAAGGTGCAAAACTTGACCTACTCTTGGGAAATAAGGCAGGGCAGGTGACTGAGGTGTCAGTGGGGGAGCACTTTGGGGCCAGCGACCATAATTCTATTAGTTTTAAAATAGTGATGTAAAAGGATAGAGCAGATCTAAAAGTTGAAGTTCTGAATTGAAGAAAGGCCAATTTTGACAGTATTAGGCAAGAACTTTTGAAAGCTGACTGGGGGCAGATGTTCGCAGGTAAAGGGATGGCTGGAAAATGGGAAGCCTTCAGGAATGAGATAACGAGAATCAGCGAAAGTATATTCCTGTCAGGGTGAAAGGGAAGGCTGGTAGGTATAGGGAATGCTGGATGACTAAAGAAATTGAGGTTTTGATTAAGAAAAAAAAGGAAGCATATGTCAGGTATAGACAGGATAGATCGCGTGAATCCTTAGAAGAGTATAAAGGAAGTAGGAGTATACTTAAGAGGGAAATCAGGAGGGCAAAAAGGGGACATGAGATAGCTTTGGCAAATAGGGTTAAGGGTTTTAACAAACACATTAAGAACAAAAAGGTAACTAGGGAGAGAATAGGGCCCCTCAAAGATCAGCAACGCGGCCTATGTGTGGAGCCATAGGAGATGGGGGAGATACTAAATAAGAATTTTGCATCAGTGTTTACTGTGGAAAAGGATATGGAAGATATAGAATGCAGGGAAATAGATGATGATATCTTGAAAAATGTCCATGTTACAGAGGAGGAAGGGCTGGATGTCTTGAAATGCATAAAAGTGGATAAATCCCCAGAACCTGATGAGGTGCACCCTAGAGCTCTGTGGGAAGCTCGGGAAGTGATTGCTGGGCCTCTTGCTGAGATATTTGTATCATCGATAGTCACAGGTGAGGTGCTGGAAGACTAGAGGTTGACTAATGTGGTTGTACTATTTAAGAAGGGCAGTAAGGACAAGTCAGGGAACTATTAGACCCATGAGCCTGACATCGGTTGTGGGCATTTTGTTGGAGGGAATCCTGAGGGACAGGATTAACATATATTTGGAAAGGCAAGGACTGATTAGGATAGTCAGCATGGCTTTGTGTGTGGGAAATCATGTCTCACAAACTTGATTGCGCTTTTGGAAGAAGTAACGAAGAGGATTGATGAGGGCAGAGTGGTAGACATGATGTATATGGACTTCTGTAAGGCATTCGACAAGGTTCCCCATGAGAGAATGGTTAGCAAGGTTAGATCTCACGGAGTACAGGGAGAACTAGCCATTTGGATACAGAACTGGCTCAAAGATGGAAGACAGAGGGTGGTGTTGGAGGGTTGTTTTTCAGACTGGAGGCCTGTGACCAGTGGAGTGCCACAAGGATCGGTGCTGGGCCCACTGCGTTTCGTCATTTATATAAATGATTTGGATGTGAACATAGGAGGTATAGTTAGTAAGTTTGCAGATGACACCAAAATTGGAGGTGTAGTGGATAGCAAAGAAGTATACTGGAAAAACACAGCAGATCAGACAGCATCCGAGAAGTAGGAGAATTGACATTTCGGGTGTAAGGCCTTCATCAATAGGTCCTGATGAAGGGCTAATGGCTCGAAACGTTGATTCTCCTGCTCCTCGGATGCTGCCTGACCGGCTGTGCTTTTCCTGCTTCACTCTCTTGACTCGGATCTCCAGCATCTGCAGTCCTGACTTTCTCCCAATGAAGAGGGTTACCTCAGAGTACAACGAGATCTTGATCAAATGGGCCAATGGGCTGAGGAGTGGCAGATGGAGTTTAATTTAGATAAATGTGAAACGCTGCAAATTGGAAAATCAAATCAGAGCAGGACTTACACACTTCATGGTAAAGTCTTGGGGAGTGTTGCTGAACAAAGAGATCTTGGAGTGCAGGTACATAGTTCCTTGAAAGTAGAGATACAGGTAGATAGGATAGTGAAAAAGGTGTTTGGTATGCTTTCCTTTATTAGTCAGAGCACTGAGTATAGGAGTTGGGGAGTTGTGTTGCTGCTCTACAGGATATTGGTTAGGCCACTGTTGGAATATTGCTTGCAATTCTATCGGAAGGATATTGTGAAACTTGAAAGGGTTCACAAAAGATTTACAAGGATGTTGCCAGGGTTGGAGGATTTGAGCTACAGGGAGAGGCTGAACAGGCTGGGGCTGTTTTCCCTGGAGCGTCAGAGGCTGAGGGGTGACCTTATAGAGGTTTATAAAATCATGAGGAGCATGGATAGGGTAAATAGGCAAAGTCTTTTCCCTAGTTTTCCAGAACTAGAGGGCATAGGTTTTAGGGTGAGAGGGGAAAGATATAAAAGAGACCTAAGGGGCAACTTTTTCAGGCAGAGAGTGGTACGTGTATGGAATGAGCTGCCAGAGGAAGTGATGGAGGCTGATACAATTACAACATTTAAAAGGCATCTGGCTGCATATATGAATAGGAAGGGTTTGGAGGGATATGGGCCAAGTGCTGGCAAATGGGACTAGATTAGGTTGGGATATCTGGTTGGCATGGACGGGTTGGACCGAAGGGTTTGTTTCCATGTGGAAGAGCCTTGGTTAGAGAGTGAGGAGTCTTGGAGATGAGAAACAAGGGTGAGGTCATGAATGAATCCTCAGGGGTCACCAGAAGAAATGAAGCAGGAAGAAAGGACTGGACAGGTAGGAACAAAACTAGGAGAACATAGTTCCACATGAGTGAATGGTCCATTTTATGTTCCCCACCAATCTGTTCGGCATGACCATTTTGCCTCACAACTCCCTTTCCTGATCTCCTCTGTACTGAGCTCAGTGCTAAACGAACCTGTTGTTTATCATTGCTTTTTTGGGACATTTTACCCTCAATACCTTCAGTCATCCAGAACCACCTCACTTTCAATACCTTTGCTTTTGCCCTCATGGGGATGTGAATGCCGGACGGAGCCAACTGCAGAAATTGCCGGAAAAAAACTCTGGCAGCGTCTGTGGAGAGAAAGCAGAATTAAATCCAGTGACCCTTCTTCAGAATTGGCCATACCTGGGCAAAAGGTGTTGCACATTCCAAAGAAGGGGGTGGTGGGATGGGGATAGAATCCCTACAGTGTGGAAGCATTGATACTCCAAAAAAGCATCCCGTCCAGACCCACCCCCCCTATCCTATCGCTGCATTTCCCATGGCTAATCCACTGAACCTACGCCCCCCCCACCCCCCGAACACTATGGGCAATTTAGCACGGCCAATTTGCTTAAACTTTGGAGAGTGGGAGGGAACTGTAGCACCCGGAGGAAACCCACACAGACACAGGGAGAATGTGCAAAGTCCACACAGTCAGGTGAAAGTGCAGTTGCTGGAGATTAAAGTCAAGATTGTGTGGCACGGTGGCTCAGTGGTTAGCACTGATGCCTCACAGCGCTAGGGACCTGGGTTCAATTCCCGCCCCAGGCGACTGACTGTGTGGAGTTTGCACATTCTCCCCGTGTCTGCGTGGATTTCCTCTGGGTGCTCCGGTTTTCTCCCACACTCCAAAGATGTGCAGGCTGGATGGATTGGCCATGCTAAATTGCCCCATAGTGTTGAGGGATGTATAGGTGCGTTAGTCAGGAATAAATATAGGATAGGAAAATGGGCCCGGGTGGGTTACTCTTCGGAGGGTTGGTTTGGATTTGTTGGGCCGAAGGGTCTGTTTCCACACTGTAGGGAATCTGAGGATTAGAGTGGGGCTGGAAAAACACAGCAGGTCAGGCAGCATCCAAGGAGCAGGAAACTCGCATTTCGGGCAAAAGCCCTTAATCAGGAAGGGTTCCACACAGACAGTCGCCCGAGGGTGGAATTGAACCAGGGTCCCTAATGCTATGATGTAGCCACCAAAATGATAGTATACAATAAGTGGACATAGAACACAGAGAGGGGAAAAAAAGTTGGGCAAAGGTCAATTTGGGAATAAATTTCTTTTTATTTCAATAATATACTTTCTTCAACAAAAAAATTTAGATGTGTTCATCACCACTGAGGTAAGTTGGTTCTGAGTAGTTTAAGCACATGGGAAACAAAGTGAACCTCCTGAATAAAGGACATATTTCAAATTCATAACATGACAAACAGTAACACCAAACCATATCTGAAAAAGGCTCGACAGCCCAAAATGGTCTGCCTACAACATAGTCAAAAATCACACAGCACCAGGTTATAGTCCAACCGGTTTAATTGGAAGCACTAGCTTTCGGAGCGACGCTCCATCCAAATCATTACACCATAGTCAGTCTGTGTTTGAGATGCTGATAGTGGGAGGTACACAGTCACTCCCCTCTGTGTTTGATGACAGTGGGAGGTACACAGTCACTCCCCTCTGTGTTTGATGACAGTGGGAGGTACACAGTCACTCCCCTCTGTGTTTGATGACAGTGGGAGGTACACAGTCACTCCCCTCTGTGTTTGATGACAGTGGGAGGTACGCAGTCACTCCCCTCTGTGTTTGATGACAGTGGGAGGTACACAGTCACTCCCCTCTGTGTTTGAGATGCTGATAGTGGGAGGTACACAGTCACTCCCCTCTGTGTTTGATGACAGTGGGAGGTACACAGTCACTCCCCTCTGTGTTTGATGACAGTGGGAGGTACACAGTCACTCCCCTCTGTGTTTGATGACAGTGGGAGGTACACAGTCACTCCCCTCTGTGTTTGATGACAGTGGGAGGTACACAGTCACTCCCCTCTGTGTTTGATGACAGTGGGAGGTACACAGTCACTCCCCTCTGTGTTTGATGATAGTGGGAGGTACACAGTCACTCCCCTCTGTGTTTGATGACAGTGGGAGGTACGCAGTCACTCCCCTCTGTGTTTGATGACAGTGGGAGGTACACAGTCACTCCCCTCTGTGTTTGATGACAGTGGGAGGTACGCAGTCACTCTCGTCTGTGTTTGATGACAGTGGGAGGTACGCAGTCACTCCCCTCTGTGTTTGATGACAGTGGGAGGTACGCAGTCACTCTCCTCTGTGTTTGATGACAGTGGGAGGTACGCAGTCACTCCCCTCTGTGTTTGATGACAGTGGGAGGTACGCAGTCACTCTCCTCTGTGTTTGATGACAGTGGGAGGTACGCAGTCACTCCCCTCTGTGTTCGATGACAGTGGGAGGTACGCAGTCACTCCCCTCTGTGTTTGATGACAGTGGGAGGTACACAGTCACTCCCCTCTGTGTTCGATGACAGTGGGAGGTACACAGTCACTCCCCTCTGTGTTCGATGACAGTGGGAGGTACACAGTCACTCCCCTCTGTGTTCGATGACAGTGGGAGGTACACAGTCACTCTCCTCTGTGTTCGATGACAGTGGGAGGTACACAGTCACTCCCCTCTGTGTTCGATGACAGTGGGAGGTACACAGTCACGCTCCTCTGTGTTCGATGACAGTGGGAGGTACACAGTCACTCCCCTCTGTGTTCGATGAGAGTGGGAGGTACACAGTCACTCTCCTCTGTGTTCGATGACAGTGGGAGGTACACAGTCACTCTCCTCTGTGTTTGATGACAGTGGGAGGTACACAGTCACTCCCCTCTGTGTTCGATGACAGTGGGAGGTACACAGTCACTCTCCTCTGTGTTTGATGACAGTGGATGGTACACAGTCACTCCCCTCTGTGTTCGATGACAGTGGGAGGTACACAGTCACTCTCCTCTGTGTTTGATGACAGTGGGAGGTACACAGTCACTCCCCTCTGTGTTTGATGACAGTGGGAGGTACACAGTCACTCCCCTCTGTGTTTGATGACAGTGGGAGGTACACAGTCACTCCCCTCTGTGTTTGATGACAGTGGGAGGTACACAGTCACTCCCCTCTGTGTTTGATGACAGTGGGAGGTACACAGTCACTCCCCTCGGTGTTTGATGATAGTGGGAGTTACACAGTCACTCCCCTCTGTGTTTGATGACTGTGGGAGGTACACAGTCACTCCCCTCTGTGTTTGATGACAGTGGGAGATACACAGTCACTCCCCTCTGTGTTTGATGACACTGGGAGGTACACAGTCACTCCCCTCTGTGTTTGATGACAGTGGGAGGTACACAGTCACTCCCCTTTGTGTTTGATGACAGTGGGAGGTACACAGTCACTCCCGTCTGTGTTTGATGACAGTGGGAGATACGCAGTCACTCCCCTCTGTGTTTGATGACAGTAGGGGGTACACAGTCACTCTCCTCTGTGTTTGATGACAGTGGGAGGTACACAGTCACTCCCCTCTGTGTTTGATGACAGTGGGAGATACACAGTCACTCCCCTCTGTGTTTGATGACAGTCGGAGGTACACAGTCACTCTCATCTGTGTTTGATGACAGTGGGAGGTACACAGTCACTCTCCTCTGTGTTTGATGACAGTGGGAGGTACGCAGTCACTCTCCTCTGTGTTTGATGACAGTGGGAGGTACACAGTCACTCTCCTCTGTGTTTGATGACAGTGGGAGGTACGCAGTCACTCTCATCTGTGTTTGATGACAGTGGGAGGTACACAGTCACTCTCCTCTGTGTTTGATGACAGTGGGAGGTACACAGTCACTCCCGTCTGTGTTTGATGACAGTGGGAGGTACGCAGTCACTCTCCTCTGTGTTTGATGATAGTGGGAGGTACACAGTCACTCTCCTCTGTGTTTGATGACAGTGGGAGGTACACAGTCACTCCCCTCTGTGTTTGATGACAGTGGGAGGTACACAGTCACTCCCCTCTGTGTTTGATGACAGTGGGAGGTACACAGTCACTCTCATCTGTGTTTGATGACAGTGGGAGGTACACAGTCACTCTCCTCTGTGTTTGATGACAGTGGGAGGTACACAGTCACTCCCCTCTGTGTTTGATGACAGTGGGAGATACACAGTCACTCCCCTCTGTGTTTGATGACAGTGGGAGGTATACAGTCACTCCCCTCTGTATTTGATGACAGTGGGAGGTACACAGTCACTCCCCTCTGTGTTTGATGATAGTGGGAGGTACACAGTCACTCCCCTCTGTCTTTGATGACAGTGGGAGGTACACAGTCACTCTCCTCTGTGTTTGATGATAGTGGGAGGTACACAGTCACTCCCCTCTGTGTTTGATGACAGTGGGAGGTACACAGTCACTCCCCTCTGTGTTTGATGATAGTGGGAGGTACACAGTCACTCCCCTCTGTGTTTGATGATAGTGGGAGGTACACAGTCACTCCCCTCTGTGTTTGATGATAGTGGGAGGTACACAGTCACTCCCCTCTGTGTTTGATGACAGTGGGAGGTACACAGTCACTCCCCTCTGTGTTTGATGACAGTGGGAGGTACACAGTCACTCCCCTCTGTGTTTGATGACAGTGGGAGGTACACAGTCACTCCCCTCTGTGTTTGATGATAGTGGGAGGTACACAGTCACTCCCCTCTGTGTTTGATGACAGTGGGAGGTACACAGTCACTCCCCTCTGTGTTTGATGACAGTGGGAGGTACACAGTCACTCCCCTCTGTGTTTGATGATAGTGGGAGGTACACAGTCACTCCCCTCTGTGTTTGATGACAGTGGGAGGTACACAGTCACTCCCCTCTGTGTTTGATGATAGTGGGAGGTACACAGTCACTCCCCTCTGTGTTTGATGATAGTGGGAGGTACACAGTCACTCCCCTCTGTGTTTGATGATAGTGGGAGGTACACAGTCACTCCCCTCTGTGTTTGATGACAGTGGGAGGTACACGGTCACTCCCCTCTGTGTTTGATGACAGTGGGAGGTACACAGTCATTCCCCTCGGTGTTTGATGACAGTGGTCGGTACACAGTCACTCTCCTCTGTGTTTGATGACAGTGGGAGGTACACAGTCACTCTCCTCTGTGTTTGATGACAGTGGGAGGTACACAGTCACACCCCTCTGTGTTTGATGACAGTGGGAGGTACACAGTCACTCCCCTCTGTGTTTGATGACAGTGGGAGGTACACAGTCACTCTCCTCTGTGTTTGATGACAGTGGGAGGTACACAGTCACTCCCCTCTGTGTTTGATGACAGTGGGAGGTACACAGTCACTCTCTGTGTTTGATGACAGTGGGAGGTAAACAGTCACTCCCCTCTGTGTTTGATGACAGTGGGAGGTACACAGTCACTCCCCTCTGTGTTTGATGACAGTGGGAGGTACACAGTCACTCCCCTCTGTGTTTGATGACAGTGGGAGGTACACAGTCACTCTCCTCTGTGTTTGATGACAGTGGGAGGTACACAGTCACTCTCCTCTGTGTTTGATGACAGTGGGAGGTGCACAGTCACTCCCCTCTGTGTTTGATGACAGTGGGAGGTACACAGTCACTCTCCTCTGTGTTTGATGACAGTGGGAGGTACACAGTCACTCCCCTCTGTGTTTGATGACAGTGGGAGGTACGCAGTCACTCCCCTCTGTGTTTGATGACAGTGGGAGGTACACAGTCACTCCCCTCTGTGTTTGATGACAGTGGGAGGTACGCAGTCACTCTCCTCTGTGTTTGATGACAGTGGGAGGTACACAGTCACTCCCCTCTGTGTTTGATGACAGTGGGAGGTACACAGTCACTCCCCTCTGTGTTTGATGACAGTGGGAGGTACACAGTCACTCTCCTCTGTGTTTGATGACAGTGGGAGGTACACAGTCACTCCCCTCTGTGTTTGATGACAGTGGGAGGTACACAGTCACTCCCCTCTGTGTTTGATGACAGTGGGAGGTACACAGTCACTCTCCTCTGTGTTTGATGAGAGTGGGAGGTACACAGTCACTCCCCTCTGTGTTTGATGACAGTGGGAGGTACACAGTCACTCCCCTCTGTGTTTGATGACAGTGGGAGGTACACAGTCACTCCCCTCTGTGTTTGATGACAGTGGGAGGTACACAGTCACTCTCCTCTGTGTTTGATGACAGTGGGAGGTACACATTCACTCTCCTCTGTGTTTGATGACAGTGGGAGGTACACAGTCACTCCCCTCTGTGTTTGATGACAGTGGGAGGTACACTGTCACTCCCCTCTGTGTTTGATGACAGTGGAGGTACACAGTCACTCCCCTCTGTGTTTGATGACAGTGGGAGATACACAGTCACTCCCCTCTGTGTTTGATGACAGTGGGAGGTACACAGTCACTCCCCTCTGTGTTTGATGACAGTAGGAGGTACACAGTCACTCCCCTCTGTGTTTGATGATAGTGGGAGGTACACAGTCACTCCCCTCTGTGTTTGATGACAGTGGGAGGTACACATTCACTCTCCTCTGTGTTTGATGACAGTGGGAGGTACACAGTCACTCCCCTCTGTGTTTGATGAAAGTGGGAGGTACACAGTCACTCCCCTCTGTGTTTGATGACAGTGGGAGGTACACTGTCACTCCCCTCTGTGTTTGATGACAGTGGGAGATACACAGTCACTCCCCTCTGTGTTTGATGACAGTGGGAGGTACACAGTCACTCACCTCTGTGTTTGATGACAGTAGGAGGTACACAGTCACTCCCCTCTGTGTTTGATGATAGTGGGAGGTACACAGTCACTCTCCTCTGTGTTTGATGACAGTGGGAGGTACACAGTCACTCCCCTCTGTGTTTGATGACAGTGGGAGGTACACTGTCACTCCCCTCTGTGTTTGATGACAGTGGGAGGTACACAGTCACTCCCCTCTGTGTTTGATGACAGTGCAAGATACACAGTCACTCCCTCTGTGTTTGATGACAGTGGGAGGTACACAGTCACTCCCCTCTGTGTTTGATGATAGTGGGAGGTACACAGTCACTCCCCTCTGTGTTTGATGACAGTGGGAGGTACACAGTCACTCCCCTCTGTGTTTGATGACAGTGGGAGGTGCACAGTCACTCTCCTCTGTGTTTGATAACAGTGGGAGGTACACAGTCACTCCCCTCTGTGTTTGATGATAGTGGGAGGTACACAGTCACTCCCCTCTGTGTTTGATGACAGTGGGAGGTACACAGTCACTCCCCTCTGTGTTTGATGACAGTGGTTGGTACACAGTCACTCTCCTCTGTGTTTGATGACAGTGGGAGGTACACAGTCACTCTCCTCTGTGTTTGATGACAGTGGGAGGTAGACAGTCACTCCCCTCTGTGTTTGATGACAGTGGGAGGTACACAGTCACTCTCCTCTGTGTTTGATGACAGTGGGAGGTACACAGTCACTCTCCTCTGTGTTTGATGACAGTGGGAGGTACACAGTCACTCTCCTCTGTGTTTGATGACAGTGGGAGGTACACAGTCACTCCCGTCTGTGTTTGATGACAGTGGGAGATACACAGTCACTCCCGGCTGTGTATGATGACAGTGGGACGTACGCAGTCACTCTCCTCTGTGTTTGATGATAGTGGGAGTTGCACAGTCACTCTCCTCTGTGTTTGATGACAGTGGGAGGTACACAGTCACTCCCCTCTGTGTTTGATGACAGTGGGAGGTACACAGTCACTCTCCTCTGTGTTTGATGACAGTGGGAGGTACACAGTCACTCTCCTCTGTGTTTGATGACAGTGGGAGGTACACAGTCACTCCCCTCTGTGTTTGATGACAGTGGGAGGTACACAGTCACTCCCCTCTGTGTTTGATGACAGTGGGAGGTACACAGTCACTCCCCTCTGTGTTTGATGACAGTGGGAGGTACACAGTCACTCCCCTCTGTGTTTGATGACAGTGGGAGGTACACAGTCGCTCTCCTCTGTGTTTGATGATAGTGGGAGGTACACAGTCACTCCCCTCTGTGTTTGATGACAGTGGGAGGTACAGTCACTCCCCTCTGTGTTTGATGATAGTGGGAGGTACACAGTCACTCCCCTCTGTGTTTGATGACAGTGGGAGGTACACAGTCACTCCCCTCTGTGTTTGATGACAGTGGGAGGTACACAGTCACTCCCCTCTGTGTTTGATGACAGTGGGAGGTACACAGTCACTCTCCTCTGTGTTTGATGACAGTGGGAGGTACACAGTCACTCCCCTCTGTGTTTGATGACAGTGGGAGGTACACAGTCACTCCCCTCTGTGTTTGATGACAGTGGGAGGTACACAGTCACTCCCCTCTGTGTTTGATGACAGTGGGAGGTACGCAGTCACTCTCCTCTGTGTTTGATGATAGTGGGAGGTACACAGTCACTCTCCTCTGTGTTTGATGATAGTGGGAGGTACACAGTCACTCCCCTCTGTGTTTGATGACAGTGGGAGGTACACAGTCACTCCCCTCTGTGTTTGATGACAGTGGGAGGTACACAGTCGCTCTCCTCTGTGTTTGGTGATAGTGGGAGGTACACAGTCACTCCCCTCTGTGTTTGATGACAGTGGGAGGTACAGTCACTCCCCTCTGTGTTTGATGATAGTGGGAGGTACACAGTCACTCCCCTCTGTGTTTGATGACAGTGGGAGATACACAGTCACTCCCCTCTGTGTTTGATGACAGTGGGAGGTACACAGTCACTCCCCTCTGTGTTTGATGACAGTGGGAGGTACACAGTCACTCCCCTCTGTGTTTGATGACAGTGGGAGGTACACAGTCACTCCCCTCTGTGTTTGATGACAGTGGGAGGTACACAGTCACTCCCCTCTGTGTTTGATGACAGTGGGAGGTACACACTCACTCCCCTCTGTGTTTGATGATAGTGGGAGGTACACAGTCACTCCCCTCTGTGTTTGATGACAGTGGGAGGTACACAGTCACTCCCCTCTGTGTTTGATGACAGTGGGAGGTACACAGTCACTCCCCTCTGTGTTTGATGACAGTGGGAGGTACACAGTCACTCCCCTCTGTGTTTGATGACAGTGGGAGGTACACAGTCACTCCCCTCTGTGTTTGATGACAGTGGGAGGTACACAGTCACTCCCCTCTGTGTTTGATGAGAGTGGGAGGTACACAGTCACTCCCCTCTGTGTTTGATGACAGTGGGAGGTACACAGTCACTCCCCTCTGTGTTTGATGACAGTGGGAGGTACACAGTCACTCCCCTCTGTGTTTGATGACAGTGGGAGGTACACAGTCACTCCCCTCTGTGTTTGATGACAGTGGGAGGTACACAGTCACTCTCTGTGTTTGATGACAGTGGGAGGTACACAGTCACTCCCCTCTGTGTTTGATGACAGTGGGAGGTACACAGTCACTCCCCTCTGTGTTTGATGACAGTGGGAGGTACACAGTCACTCCCCTCTGTGTTTGATGACAGTGGGAGGTACACAGTCACTCCCCTCTGTGTTTGATGACAGTGGGAGGTACACAGTCACTCCCCTCTGTGTTTGATGACAGTAGGAGGTATACAGTCACTCCCCTCTGTGTTTGATGACAGTGGGAGGTACACAGTCACTCCCCTCTGTGTTTGATGACAGTGGGAGATACACAGTCACTCCCCTCTGTGTTTGATGTCAGTGGGAGGTACACAGTCACTCCCCTCTGTGTTTGATGACAGTGGGAGGTACACAATCACTCCCCTCTGTGTTTGATGACAGTGGGAGGTACACAGTCACTCCCCTCTGTGTTTGATGATAGTGGGAGGTACACAGTCACTCCCCTCTGTGTTTGATGACAGTGGGAGGTACACAGTCACTCCCCTCTGTGTTTGATGACAGTGGGAGGTACACAGTCACTCCCCTCTGTGTTTGATGACAGTAGGAGGTATACAGTCACTCCCCTCTGTGTTTGATGACAGTGGGAGGTACACAGTCACTCCCCTCTGTGTTTGATGACAGTGGGAGATACACAGTCACTCCCCTCTGTGTTTGATGTCAGTGGGAGGTACACAGTCACTCCCCTCTGTGTTTGATGACAGTGGGAGGTACACAATCACTCCCCTCTGTGTTTGATGACAGTGGGAGGTACACAGTCACTCCCCTCTGTGTTTGATGATAGTGGGAGGTACACAGTCACTCCCCTCTGAGTTTGATGACAGTGGGAGGTACACAGTCACTCCCTGTGTTTGATGACAGTGGGAGGTACACAGTCACTCTCCTCTGTGTTTGATGACAGTGGGAGGTACACAGTCACTCCCCTCTGTGTTTGATGACAGTGAGAGGTACACAGTCACTCTCCTCTGTGTTTGATGACAGTGGGAGGTACACAGTCACTCCCGTCTGTGTTTGATGACAGTGGGAGGTACACAGTAACTCCCCTCTGTGTTTGATGACAGTGGGAGGTACACAGTCACTCCCCTCTGTGTTTGATGACAGTGAGGGGTACACAGTCACTCTCTGCGTTTGATGACAGTGGGAGGTACACAGTCACTCCCATCTGTGTTTGATGACAGTGGGAGGTACACAGTCACTCCCCTCTGTGTTTGATGACAGTGGGAGGTACACAGTCACTCCCCTCTGTGTTTGATGACAGTAGGAGGTACACAGTCACTCCCCTCTGTGTTTGATGACAGTGGGAAGTACACAGTCACTCCCCACTGTGTTTGATGACAGTGGGAGGTACACAGTCCCTCCCCTCTGTGTTTGATGACAGTGGGAGGTACACAGTCACTCCCCTCTGTGTTTGATGACAGTGAGGGGTACACAGTCACTCTCTGCGTTTGATGACAGTGGGAGGTACACAGTCACTCCCCTCTGTGTTTGATCACAGTGGGAGGTACACAGTCACTCCCCTCTGTGTTTGATGACAGTGCGAGGTACACAGTCACTCCCCTCTGTGTTTGATCACAGTGGGAGGTACACAGTCACTCCCCTCTGTGTTTGATGACAGTGGGAGGTACACAGTCACTCCCCTCTGTGTTTGATGACAGTGTGAGGTACACAGTCACTCCCCTCTGTGTTTGATGACAGTGGGAGGTACACAGTCACTCCCCTCTGTGTTTGATGACAGTAGGAGGTACACAGTCACTCCCCTCTGTGTTTGATCACAGTGGGAGGTACACAGTCACTCCCCTCTGTGTTTGATGACAATGAGGGGTACACAGTCACTCTCTGCGTTTGATGACAGTGGGAGGTACACAGTCACTCCCCTCTGTGTTTGATGACAGTGGGAGGTACACAGTCACTCCCCTCTGTGTATGATGACAGTGGGAGGTACACAGTCACTCCCCTCTGTGTTTGATGACAGTGGGAGGTACACAGTCACACTCCTCTGTGTTTGATGACAGTGGGAGGTACACAGTCACTCCCCTCTGTGTTTGATGACAGTGGGAGGTACACAGTCACTCCCCTCTGTGTTTGATGACAGTGGGAGGTACACAGTCACTCCCCTCTGTGTTTGATGACAGTGGGAGGTACAGTCACTCCCCTCTGTGTTTGATGACAGTGGGAGGTACACAGTCACTCCCCTCTGTGTTTGATGACAGTGGGAGGTACACAGTCACACTCCTCTGTGTTTGATGACAGTGGGAGGTACACAGTCACTCCCCTCTGTGTTTGATGACAGTGGGAGGTACACAGTCACTCCCCTCTGTGTTTGATGACAGTGGGAGGTACAGTCACTCCCCTCTGTGTTTGATGATAGTGGGAGGTACACAGTCACTCCCCTCTGTGTTTGATGACAGTGGGAGGTACACAGTCACTCCCCTCTGTGTTTGATGACAGTGGGAGGTACACAGTCACTCCCCTCTGTGTTTGATGACAGTGGGAGGTACAGTCACTCCCCTCTGTGTTTGATGACAGTGGGAGGTACACAGTCACTCCCCTCTGTGTTTGATGACAGTGGGAGGTACACAGTCACTCCCCTCTGTGTTTGATGACAGTGGGAGGTACAGTCACTCCCCTCTGTGTTTGATGATAGTGGGAGGTACACAGTCACTCCCCTCTGTGTTTGATGACAGTGGGAGGTACACAGTCACTCCCCTCTGTGTTTGATGACAGTGGGAGGTACACAGTCACTCCCCTCTGTGTTTGATGACAGTGGGAGGTACAGTCACTCCCCTCTGTGTTTGATGATAGTGGGAGGTACACAGTCACTCCCCTCTGTGTTTGATGATAGTGGGAGGTACACAGTCACTCCCCTCTGTGTTTGATGACAGTGGGAGGTACACAGTCACTCCCCTCTGTGTTTGATGATAGTGGGAGGTACACAGTCACTCCCCTCTGAGTTTGATGACAGTGGGAGGTACACAGTCATTCTCCTCTGTGTTTGATGAGAGTGGGAGGTACACAGTCACTCCCCTCTGTGTCTGATGACAGTGGGAGGTACACAGTCACTCCCCTCTGTGTTTGATGATAGTGGGAGGTACACAGTCACTCCCCTCTGTGTTTGATGACAGTGGGAGGTACACAGTCATTCTCCTCTGTGTTTGATGACAGTGGGAGGTACACACTCACTCCCCTCTGTGTTTGATGACAGTGGGAGGTACACACTCACTCCCCTCTGTGTTTGATGACAGTGGGAGGTACACAGTCACTCCCCTCTGTGTTTGATGACAGTGGGAGGTACACAGTCACTCCCCTCTGTGTTTGATGACAGTGGGAAGTACACAGTCACTCCCCTCTGTGTTTGATGACAGTGGGAGGTACACAGTCACTCCCCTCTGTGTTTGATGATAGTGGGAGGTACACAGTCACTCCCCTCTGTGTTTGATGAGAGTGGGAGGTACACAGTCACTCCCCTCTGTGTTTGATGACAGTGGGAGGTACACAGTCACTCCCCTCTGTGTTTGATGACAGTGGGAGGTACACAGTCACTCCCCTCTGTGTTTGATGACAGTGGGAGGTACACAGTCACTCCCCTCTGTGTTTGATGACAGTGGGAGGTACACAGTCACTCCCCTCTGTGTTTGATGACAGTGGGAGGTACGCAGTCACTCTCCTCTGTGTTTGATGATAGTGGGAGGTACACAGTCACTCTCCTCTGTGTTTGATGATAGTGGGAGGTACACAGTCACTCCCCTCTGTGTTTGATGACAGTGGGAGGTACACAGTCACTCCCCTCTGTGTTTGATGACAGTGGGAGGTACACAGTCGCTCTCCTCTGTGTTTGGTGATAGTGGGAGGTACACAGTCACTCCCCTCTGTGTTTGATGACAGTGGGAGGTACAGTCACTCCCCTCTGTGTTTGATGATAGTGGGAGGTACACAGTCACTCCCCTCTGTGTTTGATGACAGTGGGAGATACACAGTCACTCCCCTCTGTGTTTGATGACAGTGGGAGGTACACAGTCACTCCCCTCTGTGTTTGATGACAGTGGGAGGTACACAGTCACTCCCCTCTGTGTTTGATGACAGTGGGAGGTACACAGTCACTCCCCTCTGTGTTTGATGACAGTGGGAGGTACACAGTCACTCCCCTCTGTGTTTGATGACAGTGGGAGGTACACACTCACTCCCCTCTGTGTTTGATGACAGTGGGAGGTACACAGTCACTCCCCTCTGTGTTTGATGATAGTGGGAGGTACACAGTCACTCCCCTCTGTGTTTGATGACAGTGGGAGGTACACAGTCACTCCCCTCTGTGTTTGATGACAGTGGGAGGTACACAGTCACTCCCCTCTGTGTTTGATGACAGTGGGAGGTACACAGTCACTCCCCACTGTGTTTGATGATAGTGGGAGGTACACAGTCACTCCCCTCTGTGTTTGATGACAGTGGGAGGTACACAGTCACTCTCTGTGTTTGATGATAGTGGGAGGTACACAGTCACTCCCCTCTGTGTTTGATGACAGTGGGAGGTACACAGTCACTCTCCTCTGTGTTTGATGACAGTGGGAGGTACACAGTCACTCCCCTCTGTGTTTGATGATAGTGGGAGGGACACAGTCACTCTCCTCTGTGTTTGATGACAGTGGGAGGTACACAGTCACTCCCCTCTGTGTTTGATGATAGTGGGAGGGACACAGTCACTCCCCTCTGTGTTTGATGACACTGGGAGGTACACAGTCACTCCCCTCTGTGTTTGATGACAGTGGGAGGTACACAGTCACTCCCCTCTGTGTTTGATGACAGTAGGAGGTACACAGTCACTCCCCTCTGTGTTTGATGACAGTGGGAGGTACACAGTCACTCCCCTCTGTGTTTGATGATAGTGGGAGGTACACAGTCACTCCCCTCTGTGTTTGATGACAGTGGGAGGTACACAGTCACTCCCCTCTGTGTTTGATGACAGTGGGAGGTACACAGTCACTCTCCTCTGTGTTTGATGACAGTGGGAGGTACACAGTCACTCCCCTCTGTGTTTGATGACAGTGGGAGGTACACAGTCACACTCCTCTGTGTTTGATGACAGTGGGAGGTACACAGTCACTCCCCTCTGTGTTTGATGACAGTGGGAGGTACACAGTCACTCCCCTCTGTGTTTGATGACAGTGGGAGGTACACAGTCACTCCCCTCTGTGTTTGATGACAGTGGGATGTACACAGTCACTCCCCTCTGTGTTTGATGATAGTGGGAGGTACACAGTCACTCCCCTCTGTGTTTGATGACAGTGGGAGGTACACAGTCACTCTCCTCTGTGTTTGATGACAGTGGGAGGTAGACAGTCACTCCCCTCTGTGTTTGATGATAGTGGGAGGTACACAGTCACTCCCCTCTGTGTTTGATGACAGTGGGAGGTACACAGTCACTCCCCTCTGTGTTTGATGATAGTGGGAGGTACACAGTCACTCCCCTCTGTGTTTGATGACAGTGCGAGGTACACAGTCAATCCCCTCTGTGTTTGATGACAGTGGGAGGTACACAGTCACTCCCCTCTGTGTTTGATGATAGTGGGAGGTACACAGTCACTCCCCTCTGTGTTTGATGACAGTGGGAGGTACACAGTCACTCCCCTCTGTGTTTGATGACAGTGGGAGGTACACAGTCACTCCCCTCTGTGTTTGATGACAGTGGGAGGCACACAGTCACTCCCCTCTGTGTTTGATGACAGTGGGAGGTACACAGTCACTCCCCTCTGTGTTTGATGACAGTGGGAGGTACACAGTCACTCCCCTCTGTGTTTGATGATAGTGGGAGGTTACACAGTCACTCCCCTCTGTGTTTGATGACAGTGGGAGGTACACAGTCACTCCCCTCTGTGTTTGATGACAGTGGGAGGTACACAGTCACTCCCCTCTGTGTTTGATGACAGTGGGAGGTACACAGTCACTCCACTCTGTGTTTGATGACAGTGGGAGGTACAGTCACTCCCCTCTGTGTTTGATGACAGTGGGAGGTTCACAGTCACTCCCCTCTGTGTTTGATGACAGTGGGAGGTACACAGTCACTCCCCTCTGTGTTTGATGACAGTGGGAGGTACACAGTCACTCCCCTCTGTGTTTGATGACAGTGGAGGTACACAGTCACTCCCCTCTGTGTTTGATGACAGTGGGAGGTACACAGTCACTCCCCTCTCTGTTTGATGACTGTAGGAGGTACACAGTCACTCCCCTCTGTGTTTGATGACAGTGGGAGGTACACAGTCACTCCCCTCTGTGTTTGATGACAGTGGGAGGTACACAGTCACTCCCCTCTGTGTTTGATGACAGTGGGAGGTACACAGTCACTCCCCTCTGTGTTTGATGACAGTGGGAGGTACACAGTCACTCCCCTCTGTGTTTGATGACAGTGGGAGTAACAGTCACTCCCCTCTGTGTTTGATGACAGTGGGAGGTACACAGTCACTCCCCTCTGTGTTTGATGACAGTAGGAGATACACAGTCACTCCCCTCTGTGTTTGATGACAGTGGGAGGTACACAGTCACTCCCCTCTGTGTTTGATGACAGTGGGAGGTATACAGTCACTCTCCTCTGTGTTTGATGACAGTGGGAGTTACAGTCACACCCCTCTGTGTTTGATGATAGTGGGAGGTACACAGTCACTCCCCTCTGTGTTTGATGACAGTGGGAGGTACACAGTCACTCTCTGTGTTTGATGATAGTGGGAGGTACACAGTCACTCCCCTCTGTGTTTGATGACAGTGGGAGGTACACAGTCACTCTCCTCTGTGTTTGATGACAGTGGGAGGTACACAGTCACTCCCCTCTGTGTTTGATGATAGTGGGAGGGACACAGTCACTCTCCTCTGTGTTTGATGACAGTGGGAGGTACACAGTCACTCCCCTCTGTGTTTGATGACAGTGGGAGGTACACAGTCACTCCCCTCTGTGTTTGATGACAGTAGGAGGTACACAGTCACTCCCCTCTGTGTTTGATGACAGTGGGAGGTACACAGTCACTCCCCTCTGTGTTTGATGACAGTGGGAGGTACACAGTCACTCTCCTCTGTGTTTGATGACAGTGGGAGGTACACAGTCACTCCCCTCTGTGTTTGATGACAGTGGGAGGTACACAGTCACTCCCCTCTGTGTTTGATGACAGTGGGAGGTACACAGTCACTCCCCTCTGTGTTTGATGACAGTGGGAGGTACACAGTCACTCTCTGTGTTTGATGACAGTGGGAGGTACACAGTCACTCCCCTCTGTGTTTGATGACAGTGGGAGGTACACAGTCACTCCCCTCTGTGTTTGATGACAGTGGGAGGTACACAGTCACTCCCCTCTGTGTTTGATGACAGTGGGAGGTACACAGTCACACTCCTCTGTGTTTGATGACAGTGGGAGGTACACAGTCACTCCCCTCTGTGTTTGATGACAGTGGGAGGTACACAGTCACTCCCCTCTGTGGTTGATGACAGTGGGAGGTACACAGTCACTCCCCTCTGTGTTTGATGACAGTGGGAGGTACACAGTCACTCCCCTCTGTGTTTGATGACAGTGGGATGTACACAGTCACTCCCCTCTGTGTTTGATGATAGTGGGAGGTACACAGTCACTCCCCTCTGTGTTTGATGACAGTGGGAGGTACAGTCACTCCCCTCTGTGTTTGATGACAGTGGGAGGTACACAGTCACTCTCCTCTGTGTTTGATGACAGTGGGAGGTACACAGTCACTCCCCTCTGTGTTTGATGACAGTGGGAGGTACACAGTCACTCTCCTCTGTGTTTGATGACAGTGGGAGGTAGGCAGTCACTCCCCTCTGTGTTGGATGACAGTGGGAGGTACACAGTCAATCCCCTCTGTGTTTGATGACAGTGGGAGGTACACAGTCACTCCCCTCTGTGTTTGATGATAGTGGGAGGTACACAGTCACTCCCCTCTGTGTTTGATGACAGTGGGAGGTACACAGTCACACCCCTCTGTGTTTGATGACAGTGGGAGGTACACAGTCACTCCCCTCTGTGTTTGATGACAGTGGGAGGTACACAGTCACTCCCCTCTGTGTTTGATGACAGTGGGAGGTACACAGTCACTCCCCTCTGTGTTTGATGACAGTGGGAGGTACACAGTCACTCCCCTCTGTGTTTGATGATAGTGGGAGGTTACACAGTCACTCCCCTCTGTGTTTGATGACAGTGGGAGGTACACAGTCACTCCCCTCTGTGTTTGATGACAGTGGGAGGTACACAGTCACTCCCCTCTGTGTTTGATGACAGTGGGAGGTACACAGTCACTCCCCTCTCTGTTCGATGACTGTAGGAGGTACACAGTCACTCCCCTCTGTGTTTGATGACAGTTGTAGGTACACAGTCACTCCCCTCTGTGTTTGATGACAGTGGGAGGTACACAGTCACTCCCCTCTGTGTTTGATGACAGTGGGAGGTACACAGTCACTCCCCTCTCTGTTCGATGACTGTAGGAGGTACACAGTCACTCCCCTCTGTGTTTGATGACAGTGGGAGGTACACAGTCACTCCCCTCTGTGTTTGATGACAGTGGGAGGTACACAGTCACTCTCCTCTGTGTTTGATGACAGTGGGAGGTTACACAGTCACTCCCCTCTGTGTTTGTCACTCCCCTCTGTGTTTGATGACAGTGGGAGGTACACAGTCACTCCCCTCTGTGTTTGATGACAGTGGGAGGTACACAGTCACTCCCCTCTGTGTTTGATGACAGTGGGAGGTACACAGTCACTCCCCTCTGTGTTTGATGACAGTGGGAGGTACACAGTCACTCCCCTCTGTGTTTGATGACAGTGGGAGGTACACAGTCACACCCCTCTGTGTTTGATGACAGTGGGAGTAACAGTCACTCCCCTCTGTGTTTGATGACAGTGGGAGGTACACAGTCACTCCCCTCTGTGTTTGATGACAGTGGGAGGTACACAGTCACTCCCCTCTGTGTTTGATGACAGTGGGAGGTACACAGTCACTCCCCTCTGTGTTTGATGACAGTGGGAGTAACAGTCACTCCCCTCTGTGTTTGATGACAGTGGGAGGTACACAGTCACTCCCCTCTGTGTTTGATGACAGTAGGAGATACACAGTCACTCCCCTCTGTGTTTGATGACAGTGGGAGGTACACAGTCACTCCCCTCTGTGTTTGATGACAGTGGGAGGTACACAGTCACTCCCCTCTGTGTTTGATGACAGTGGGAGGTACACAGTCACTCCCCTCTGTGTTTGATGACAGTGGGAGGTACACAGTCACTCCCCTCTGTGTTTGATGACAGTGGGAGGTACACAGTCACTCCCCTCTGTGTTTGATGACAGTGGGAGGTACACAGTCACTCCCCTCTGTGTTTGATGATAGTGGGAGGTACACAGTCACTCTCCTCTGTGTTTGATGACAGTGGGAGGTACACAGTCACTCTCTGTGTTTGATGACAGTGGGAGGTAAACAGTCACTCCCCTCTGTGTTTGATGACAGTGGGAGGTACACAGTCACTCCCCTCTGTGTTTGATGACAGTGGGAGGTACACAGTCACTCCCCTCTGTGTTTGATGACAGTGGGAGGTACACAGTCACTCTCCTCTGTGTTTGATGACAGTGGGAGGTACACAGTCACTCTCCTCTGTGTTTGATGACAGTGGGAGGTGCACAGTCACTCCCCTCTGTGTTTGATGACAGTGGGAGGTACACAGTCACTCTCCTCTGTGTTTGATGACAGTGGGAGGTACACAGTCACTCCCCTCTGTGTTTGATGACAGTGGGAGGTACGCAGTCACTCCCCTCTGTGTTTGATGACAGTGGGAGGTACACAGTCACTCCCCTCTGTGTTTGATGACAGTGGGAGGTACGCAGTCACTCTCCTCTGTGTTTGATGACAGTGGGAGGTACACAGTCACTCCCCTCTGTGTTTGATGACAGTGGGAGGTACACAGTCACTCCCCTCTGTGTTTGATGACAGTGGGAGGTACACAGTCACTCTCCTCTGTGTTTGATGACAGTGGGAGGTACACAGTCACTCCCCTCTGTGTTTGATGACAGTGGGAGGTACACAGTCACTCCCCTCTGTGTTTGATGACAGTGGGAGGAACACAGTCACTCTCCTCTGTGTTTGATGACAGTGGGAGGTACACAGTCACTCCCCTCTGTGTTTGATGACAGTGGGAGGTACACAGTCACTCCCCTCTGTGTTTGATGACAGTGGGAGGTACACAGTCACTCCCCTCTGTGTTTGATGACAGTGGGAGGTACACAGTCACTCTCCTCTGTGTTTGATGACAGTGGGAGGTCCACATTCACTCTCCTCTGTGTTTGATGACAGTGGGAGGTACACAGTCACTCCCCTCTGTGTTTGATGACAGTGGGAGGTGCACTGTCACTCCCCTCTGTGTTTGATGACAGTGGGAGATACACAGTCACTCCCCTCTGTGTTTGATGACAGTGGGAGGTACACAGTCACTCCCCTCTGTGTTTGATGACAGTAGGAGGTACACAGTCACTCCCCTCTGTGTTTGATGATAGTGGGAGGTACACAGTCACTCCCCTCTGTGTTTGATGACAGTGGGAGGTACACATTCACTCTCCTCTGTGTTTGATGACAGTGGGAGGTACACAGTCACTCCCCTCTGTGTTTGATGACAGTGGGAGGTACACTGTCACTCCCCTCTGTGTTTGATGACAGTGGGAGATACACAGTCACTCCCCTCTGTGTTTGATGACAGTGGGAGGTACACAGTCACTCACCTCTGTGTTTGATGACAGTAGGAGGTACACAGTCACTCCCCTCTGTGTTTGATGATAGTGGGAGGGACACAGTCACTCTCCTCTGTGTTTGATGACAGTGGGAGGTACACAGTCACTCCCCTCTGTGTTTGATGACAGTGGGAGGTACACAGTCACTCCCCTCTGTGTTTGATGACAGTGGGAGGTACACAGTCACTCCCCTCTGTGTTTGATGACAGTGGGAGGTACACAGTCACTCCCCTCTGTGTTTGATGACAGTGGGAGGTACACAGTCACTCTCTGTGTTTGATGACAGTGGGAGGTACACAGTCACTCCCCTCTCTGTTTGATGACAGTGGGAGGTACACAGTCACTCCCCTCTGTGTTTGATGACAGTGGGAGGTACACAGTCACTCCCCTCTGTGTTTGATGACAGTGGGAGGTACACAGTCACACTCCTCTGTGTTTGATGACAGTGGGAGGTACACAGTCACTCCCCTCTGTGTTTGATGACAGTGGGAGGTACACAGTCACTCCCCTCTGTGTTTGATGACAGTGGGAGGTACACAGTCACTCCCCTCTGTGTTTGATGACAGTGGGAGGTACACAGTCACTCCCCTCTGTGTTTGATGACAGTGGGATGTACACAGTCACTCCCCTCTGTGTTTGATGATAGTGGGACGTACACAGTCACTCCCCTCTGTGTTTGATGACAGTGGGAGGTACAGTCACTCCCCTCTGTGTTTGATGACAGTGGGAAGTACACAGTCACTCTCCTCTGTGTTTGATGACAGTGGGAGGTACACAGTCACTCCCCTCTGTGTTTGATGACAGTGGGAGGTACACAGTCACTCTCCTCTGTGTTTGATGACAGTGGGAGGTAGGCAGTCACTCCCCTCTGTGTTTGATGACAGTGGGAGGTACACAGTCAATCCCCTCTGTGTTTGATGACAGTGGGAGGTACACAGTCACTCCCCTCTGTGTTTGATGATAGTGGGAGGTACACAGTCACTCCCCTCTGTGTTTGATGACAGTGGGAGGTACACAGTCACACCCCTCTGTGTTTGATGACAGTGGGAGGTACACAGTCACTCCCCTCTGTGTTTGATGACAGTGGGAGGTACACAGTCACTCCCCTCTGTGTTTGATGACAGTGGGAGGTACACAGTCACTCCCCTCTGTGTTTGATGACAGTGGGAGGTACACAGTCACTCCCCTCTGTGTTTGATGATAGTGGGAGGTTACACAGTCACTCCCCTCTGTGTTTGATGACAGTGGGAGGTACACAGTCACTCCCCTCTGTGTTTGATGACAGTGGGAGGTACACAGTCACTCCCCTCTGTGTTTGATGACAGTGGGAGGTACACAGTCACTCCCCTCTCTGTTTGATGACTGTAGGAGGTACACAGTCACTCCCCTCTGTGTTTGATGACAGTGGGAGGTACACAGTCACTCCCCTCTGTGTTTGATGACAGTGGGAGGTACACAGTCACTCTCCTCTGTGTTTGATGACAGTGGGAGGTTACACAGTCACTCCCCTCTGTGTTTGTCACTCCCCTCTGTGTTTGATGACAGTGGGAGGTACACAGTCACTCCCCTCTGTGTTTGATGACAGTGGGAGGTACACAGTCACTCCCCTCTGTGTTTGATGACAGTGGGAGGTACACAGTCACTCCCCTCTGTGTTTGATGACAGTGGGAGGTACACAGTCACTCCCCTCTGTGTTTGATGACAGTGGGAGGTACACAGTCACTCCCCTCTGTGTTTGATGACAGTGGGAGTAACAGTCACTCCCCTCTGTGTTTGATGACAGTGGGAGGTACACAGTCACTCCCCTCTGTGTTTGATGACAGTAGGAGATACACAGTCACTCCCCTCTGTGTTTGATGACAGTGGGAGGTACACAGTCACTCCCGTCTGTGTTTGATGACAGTGGGAGGTACACAGTCACTCCCCTGTGTTTGATGACAGTGGGAGGTACACAGTCACTCCCCTCTGTGTTTGATGACAGTGGGATGTACACAGTCACTCCCCTCTGTGTTTGATGATAGTGGGAGGTACACAGTCACTCCCCTCTGTGTTTGATGACAGTGGGAGGTACACAGTCACTCTCCTCTGTGTTTGATGACAGTGGGAGGTAGACAGTCACTCCCCTCTGTGTTTGATGATAGTGGGAGGTACACAGTCACTCCCCTCTGTGTTTGATGACAGTGGGAGGTACACAGTCACTCCCCTCTGTGTTTGATGATAGTGGGAGGTACACAGTCACTCCCCTCTGTGTTTGATGACAGTGCGAGGTACACAGTCAATCCCCTCTGTGTTTGATGACAGTGGGAGGTACACAGTCACTCCCCTCTGTGTTTGATGATAGTGGGAGGTACACAGTCACTCCCCTCTGTGTTTGATGACAGTGGGAGGTACACAGTCACTCCCCTCTGTGTTTGATGACAGTGGGAGGTACACAGTCACTCCCCTCTGTGTTTGATGACAGTGGGAGGCACACAGTCACTCCCCTCTGTGTTTGATGACAGTGGGAGGTACACAGTCACTCCCCTCTGTGTTTGATGACAGTGGGAGGTACACAGTCACTCCCCTCTGTGTTTGATGATAGTGGGAGGTTACACAGTCACTCCCCTCTGTGTTTGATGACAGTGGGAGGTACACAGTCACTCCCCTCTGTGTTTGATGACAGTGGGAGGTACACAGTCACTCCCCTCTGTGTTTGATGACAGTGGGAGGTACACAGTCACTCCCCTCTGTGTTTGATGACAGTGGGAGGTACAGTCACTCCCCTCTGTGTTTGATGACAGTGGGAGGTTCACAGTCACTCCCCTCTGTGTTTGATGACAGTGGGAGGTACACAGTCACTCCCCTCTGTGTTTGATGACAGTGGGAGGTACACAGTCACTCCCCTCTGTGTTTGATGACAGTGGAGGTACACAGTCACTCCCCTCTGTGTTTGATGACAGTGGGAGGTACACAGTCACTCCCCTCTCTGTTTGATGACTGTAGGAGGTACACAGTCACTCCCCTCTGTGTTTGATGACAGTGGGAGGTACACAGTCACTCCCCTCTGTGTTTGATGACAGTGGGAGGTACACAGTCACTCCCCTCTGTGTTTGATGACAGTGGGAGGTACACAGTCACTCCCCTCTGTGTTTGATGACAGTGGGAGGTACACAGTCACTCCCCTCTGTGTTTGATGACAGTGGGAGTAACAGTCACTCCCCTCTGTGTTTGATGACAGTGGGAGGTACACAGTCACTCCCCTCTGTGTTTGATGACAGTAGGAGGTACACAGTCACTCCCCTCTGTGTTTGATGACAGTGGGAGGTACACAGTCACTCCCCTCTGTGTTTGATGATAGTGGGAGGTACACAGTCACTCTCCTCTGTGTTTGATGACAGTGGGAGGTACACAGTCACTCTCTGTGTTTGATGACAGTGGGAGGTAAACAGTCACTCCCCTCTGTGTTTGATGACAGTGGGAGGTACACAGTCACTCCCCTCTGTGTTTGATGACAGTGGGAGGTACACAGTCACTCCCCTCTGTGTTTGATGACAGTGGGAGGTACACAGTCACTCTCCTCTGTGTTTGATGACAGTGGGAGGTACACAGTCACTCTCCTCTGTGTTTGATGACAGTGGGAGGTGCACAGTCACTCCCCTCTGTGTTTGATGACAGTGGGAGGTACACAGTCACTCTCCTCTGTGTTTGATGACAGTGGGAGGTACACAGTCACTCCCCTCTGTGTTTGATGACAGTGGGAGGTACGCAGTCACTCCCCTCTGTGTTTGATGACAGTGGGAGGTACACAGTCACTCCCCTCTGTGTTTGATGACAGTGGGAGGTACGCAGTCACTCTCCTCTGTGTTTGATGACAGTGGGAGGTACACAGTCACTCCCCTCTGTGTTTGATGACAGTGGGAGGTACACAGTCACTCCCCTCTGTGTTTGATGACAGTGGGAGGTACACAGTCACTCTCCTCTGTGTTTGATGACAGTGGGAGGTACACAGTCACTCCCCTCTGTGTTTGATGACAGTGGGAGGTACACAGTCACTCCCCTCTGTGTTTGATGACAGTGGGAGGAACACAGTCACTCTCCTCTGTGTTTGATGACAGTGGGAGGTACACAGTCACTCCCCTCTGTGTTTGATGACAGTGGGAGGTACACAGTCACTCCCCTCTGTGTTTGATGACAGTGGGAGGTACACAGTCACTCCCCTCTGTGTTTGATGACAGTGGGAGGTACACAGTCACTCTCCTCTGTGTTTGATGACAGTGGGAGGTACACATTCACTCTCCTCTGTGTTTGATGACAGTGGGAGGTACACAGTCACTCCCCTCTGTGTTTGATGACAGTGGGAGGTGCACTGTCACTCCCCTCTGTGTTTGATGACAGTGGGAGATACACAGTCACTCCCCTCTGTGTTTGATGACAGTGGGAGGTACACAGTCACTCCCCTCTGTGTTTGATGACAGTAGGAGGTACACAGTCACTCCCCTCTGTGTTTGATGATAGTGGGAGGTACACAGTCACTCCCCTCTGTGTTTGATGACAGTGGGAGGTACACATTCACTCTCCTCTGTGTTTGATGACAGTGGGAGGTACACAGTCACTCCCCTCTGTGTTTGATGACAGTGGGAGGTACACTGTCACTCCCCTCTGTGTTTGATGACAGTGGGAGATACACAGTCACTCCCCT
This sequence comes from Chiloscyllium plagiosum, assembly GCF_037043375.1. NCBI lineage: Eukaryota > Metazoa > Chordata > Chondrichthyes > Orectolobiformes > Hemiscylliidae > Chiloscyllium > Chiloscyllium plagiosum. Next base: position 26,896,123 of record NW_028270171.1, read on the forward strand.
CTGTGTTTGATGACAGTGGGAGGTACACAGTCACTCACCTCTGTGTTTGATGACAGTAGGAGGTACACAGTCACTCCCCTCTGTGTTTGATGATAGTGGGAGGTACACAGTCACTCTCCTCTGTGTTTGATGACAGTGGGAGGTACACAGTCACTCCCCTCTGTGTTTGATGACAGTGGGAGGTACACAGTCACTCCCCTCTGTGTTTGATGACAGTGGGAGGTACACAGTCACTCCCCTCTGTGTTTGATGACAGTGGGAGGTACACAGTCACTCCCCTCTGTGTTTGATGACAGTGGGAGGTACACAGTCACTCTCTGTGTTTGATGACAGTGGGAGGTACACAGTCACTCCCCTCTCTGTTTGATGACAGTGGGAGGTACACAGTCACTCCCCTCTGTGTTTGATGACAGTGGGAGGTACACAGTCACTCCCCTCTGTGTTTGATGACAGTGGGAGGTACACAGTCACACTCCTCTGTGTTTGATGACAGTGGGAGGTACACAGTCACTCCCCTCTGTGTTTGATGACAGTGGGAGGTACACAGTCACTCCCCTCTGTGTTTGATGACAGTGGGAGGTACACAGTCACTCCCCTCTGTGTTTGATGACAGTGGGAGGTACACAGTCACTCCCCTCTGTGTTTGATGACAGTGGGATGTACACAGTCACTCCCCTCTGTGTTTGATGATAGTGGGACGTACACAGTCACTCCCCTCTGTGTTTGATGACAGTGGGAGGTACAGTCACTCCCCTCTGTGTTTGATGACAGTGGGAAGTACACAGTCACTCTCCTCTGTGTTTGATGACAGTGGGAGGTACACAGTCACTCCCCTCTGTGTTTGATGACAGTGGGAGGTACACAGTCACTCTCCTCTGTGTTTGATGACAGTGGGAGGTAGGCAGTCACTCCCCTCTGTGTTTGATGACAGTGGGAGGTACACAGTCAATCCCCTCTGTGTTTGATGACAGTGGGAGGTACACAGTCACTCCCCTCTGTGTTTGATGATAGTGGGAGGTACACAGTCACTCCCCTCTGTGTTTGATGACAGTGGGAGGTACACAGTCACACCCCTCTGTGTTTGATGACAGTGGGAGGTACACAGTCACTCCCCTCTGTGTTTGATGACAGTGGGAGGTACACAGTCACTCCCCTCTGTGTTTGATGACAGTGGGAGGTACACAGTCACTCCCCTCTGTGTTTGATGACAGTGGGAGGTACACAGTCACTCCCCTCTGTGTTTGATGATAGTGGGAGGTTACACAGTCACTCCCCTCTGTGTTTGATGACAGTGGGAGGTACACAGTCACTCCCCTCTGTGTTTGATGACAGTGGGAGGTACACAGTCACTCCCCTCTGTGTTTGATGACAGTGGGAGGTACACAGTCACTCCCCTCTCTGTTTGATGACTGTAGGAGGTACACAGTCACTCCCCTCTGTGTTTGATGACAGTGGGAGGTACACAGTCACTCCCCTCTGTGTTTGATGACAGTGGGAGGTACACAGTCACTCTCCTCTGTGTTTGATGACAGTGGGAGGTTACACAGTCACTCCCCTCTGTGTTTGTCACTCCCCTCTGTGTTTGATGACAGTGGGAGGTACACAGTCACTCCCCTCTGTGTTTGATGACAGTGGGAGGTACACAGTCACTCCCCTCTGTGTTTGATGACAGTGGGAGGTACACAGTCACTCCCCTCTGTGTTTGATGACAGTGGGAGGTACACAGTCACTCCCCTCTGTGTTTGATGACAGTGGGAGGTACACAGTCACTCCCCTCTGTGTTTGATGACAGTGGGAGTAACAGTCACTCCCCTCTGTGTTTGATGACAGTGGGAGGTACACAGTCACTCCCCTCTGTGTTTGATGACAGTAGGAGATACACAGTCACTCCCCTCTGTGTTTGATGACAGTGGGAGGTACACAGTCACTCCCGTCTGTGTTTGATGACAGTGGGAGGTACACAGTCACTCCCCTGTGTTTGATGACAGTGGGAGGTACACAGTCACTCCCCTCTGTGTTTGATGACAGTGGGATGTACACAGTCACTCCCCTCTGTGTTTGATGATAGTGGGAGGTACACAGTCACTCCCCTCTGTGTTTGATGACAGTGGGAGGTACACAGTCACTCTCCTCTGTGTTTGATGACAGTGGGAGGTAGACAGTCACTCCCCTCTGTGTTTGATGATAGTGGGAGGTACACAGTCACTCCCCTCTGTGTTTGATGACAGTGGGAGGTACACAGTCACTCCCCTCTGTGTTTGATGATAGTGGGAGGTACACAGTCACTCCCCTCTGTGTTTGATGACAGTGCGAGGTACACAGTCAATCCCCTCTGTGTTTGATGACAGTGGGAGGTACACAGTCACTCCCCTCTGTGTTTGATGATAGTGGGAGGTACACAGTCACTCCCCTCTGTGTTTGATGACAGTGGGAGGTACACAGTCACTCCCCTCTGTGTTTGATGACAGTGGGAGGTACACAGTCACTCCCCTCTGTGTTTGATGACAGTGGGAGGCACACAGTCACTCCCCTCTGTGTTTGATGACAGTGGGAGGTACACAGTCACTCCCCTCTGTGTTTGATGACAGTGGGAGGTACACAGTCACTCCCCTCTGTGTTTGATGATAGTGGGAGGTTACACAGTCACTCCCCTCTGTGTTTGATGACAGTGGGAGGTACACAGTCACTCCCCTCTGTGTTTGATGACAGTGGGAGGTACACAGTCACTCCCCTCTGTGTTTGATGACAGTGGGAGGTACACAGTCACTCCCCTCTGTGTTTGATGACAGTGGGAGGTACAGTCACTCCCCTCTGTGTTTGATGACAGTGGGAGGTTCACAGTCACTCCCCTCTGTGTTTGATGACAGTGGGAGGTACACAGTCACTCCCCTCTGTGTTTGATGACAGTGGGAGGTACACAGTCACTCCCCTCTGTGTTTGATGACAGTGGAGGTACACAGTCACTCCCCTCTGTGTTTGATGACAGTGGGAGGTACACAGTCACTCCCCTCTCTGTTTGATGACTGTAGGAGGTACACAGTCACTCCCCTCTGTGTTTGATGACAGTGGGAGGTACACAGTCACTCCCCTCTGTGTTTGATGACAGTGGGAGGTACACAGTCACTCCCCTCTGTGTTTGATGACAGTGGGAGGTACACAGTCACTCCCCTCTGTGTTTGATGACAGTGGGAGGTACACAGTCACTCCCCTCTGTGTTTGATGACAGTGGGAGTAACAGTCACTCCCCTCTGTGTTTGATGACAGTGGGAGGTACACAGTCACTCCCCTCTGTGTTTGATGACAGTAGGAGATACACAGTCACTCCCCTCTGTGTTTGATGACAGTGGGAGGTACACAGTCACTCCCCTCTGTGTTTGATGACAGTGGGAGGTACACAGTCACTCTCCTCTGTGTTTGATGACAGTGGGAGGTACAGTCACACCCCTCTGTGTTTGATGATAGTGGGAGGTACACAGTCACTCCCCTCTGTGTTTGATGACAGTGGGAGGTACACAGTCACTCTCTGTGTTTGATGATAGTGGGAGGTACACAGTCACTCCCCTCTGTGTTTGATGACAGTGGGAGGTACACAGTCACTCTCCTCTGTGTTTGATGACAGTGGGAGGTACACAGTCACTCCCCTCTGTGTTTGATGATAGTGGGAGGGACACAGTCACTCTCCTCTGTGTTTGATGACAGTGGGAGGTACACAGTCACTCCCCTCTGTGTTTGATGACAGTGGGAGGTACACAGTCACTCCCCTCTGTGTTTGATGACAGTAGGAGGTACACAGTCACTCCCCTCTGTGTTTGATGACAGTGGGAGGTACACAGTCACTCCCCTCTGTGTTTGATGACAGTGGGAGGTACACAGTCACTCTCCTCTGTGTTTGATGACAGTGGGAGGTACACAGTCACTCCCCTCTGTGTTTGATGACAGTGGGAGGTACACAGTCACTCTCCTCTGTGTTTGATGACAGTGGGAGGTACACAGTCACTCCCCTCTGTGTTTGATGACAGTGGGAGGTACACAGTCACTCTCTGTGTTTGATGACAGTGGGAGGTACACAGTCACTCCCCTCTGTGTTTGATGACAGTGGGAGGTACACAGTCACTCCCCTCTGTGTTTGATGACAGTGGGAGGTACACAGTCACTCCCCTCTGTGTTTGATGACAGTGGGAGGTACACAGTCACACTCCTCTGTGTTTGATGACAGTGGGAGGTACACAGTCACTCCCCTCTGTGTTTGATGACAGTGGGAGGTACACAGTCACTCCCCTCTGTGGTTGATGACAGTGGGAGGTACACAGTCACTCCCCTCTGTGTTTGATGACAGTGGGAGGTACACAGTCACTCCCCTCTGTGTTTGATGACAGTGGGATGTACACAGTCACTCCCCTCTGTGTTTGATGATAGTGGGAGGTACACAGTCACTCCCCTCTGTGTTTGATGACAGTGGGAGGTACAGTCACTCCCCTCTGTGTTTGATGACAGTGGGAGGTACACAGTCACTCTCCTCTGTGTTTGATGACAGTGGGAGGTACACAGTCACTCCCCTCTGTGTTTGATGACAGTGGGAGGTACACAGTCACTCTCCTCTGTGTTTGATGACAGTGGGAGGTAGGCAGTCACTCCCCTCTGTGTTGGATGACAGTGGGAGGTACACAGTCAATCCCCTCTGTGTTTGATGACAGTGGGAGGTACACAGTCACTCCCCTCTGTGTTTGATGATAGTGGGAGGTACACAGTCACTCCCCTCTGTGTTTGATGACAGTGGGAGGTACACAGTCACACCCCTCTGTGTTTGATGACAGTGGGAGGTACACAGTCACTCCCCTCTGTGTTTGATGACAGTGGGAGGTACACAGTCACTCCCCTCTGTGTTTGATGACAGTGGGAGGTACACAGTCACTCCCCTCTGTGTTTGATGACAGTGGGAGGTACACAGTCACTCCCCTCTGTGTTTGATGATAGTGGGAGGTTACACAGTCACTCCCCTCTGTGTTTGATGACAGTGGGAGGTACACAGTCACTCCCCTCTGTGTTTGATGACAGTGGGAGGTACACAGTCACTCCCCTCTGTGTTTGATGACAGTGGGAGGTACACAGTCACTCCCCTCTCTGTTCGATGACTGTAGGAGGTACACAGTCACTCCCCTCTGTGTTTGATGACAGTGGGAGGTACACAGTCACTCCGCTCTGTGTTTGATGACAGTGGGAGGTACACAGTCACTCTCCTCTGTGTTTGATGACAGTGGGAGGTTACACAGTCACTCCCCTCTGTGTTTGTCACTCCCCTCTGTGTTTGATGACAGTGGGAGGTACACAGTCACTCCCCTCTGTGTTTGATGACAGTGGGAGGTACACAGTCACTCCCCTCTGTGTTTGATGACAGTGGGAGGTACACAGTCACTCCCCTCTGTGTTTGATGACAGTGGGAGGTACACAGTCACTCCCCTCTGTGTTTGATGACAGTGGGAGGTACACAGTCACTCCCCTCTGTGTTTGATGACAGTGGGAGTAACAGTCACTCCCCTCTGTGTTTGATGACAGTGGGAGGTACACAGTCACTCCCCTCTGTGTTTGATGACAGTAGGAGATACACAGTCACTCCCCTCTGTGTTTGATGACAGTGGGAGGTACACAGTCACTCCCCTCTGTGTTTGATGACAGTGGGAGGTACACAGTCACTCCCCTCTGTGTTTGATGACAGTGGGAGGTACACAGTCACTCCCCTCTGTGTTTGATGACAGTGGGAGGTACACAGTCACTCCCCTCTGTGTTTGATGACAGTGGGAGGTACACAGTCACTCCCCTCTGTGTTTGATGACAGTGGGAGGTACACAGTCACTCCCCTCTGTGTTTGATGATAGTGGGAGGTACACAGTCACTCTCCTCTGTGTTTGATGACAGTGGGAGGTACACAGTCACTCTCTGTGTTTGATGACAGTGGGAGGTAAACAGTCACTCCCCTCTGTGTTTGATGACAGTGGGAGGTACACAGTCACTCCCCTCTGTGTTTGATGACAGTGGGAGGTACACAGTCACTCCCCTCTGTGTTTGATGACAGTGGGAGGTACACAGTCACTCTCCTCTGTGTTTGATGACAGTGGGAGGTACACAGTCACTCTCCTCTGTGTTTGATGACAGTGGGAGGTGCACAGTCACTCCCCTCTGTGTTTGATGACAGTGGGAGGTACACAGTCACTCTCCTCTGTGTTTGATGACAGTGGGAGGTACACAGTCACTCCCCTCTGTGTTTGATGACAGTGGGAGGTACGCAGTCACTCCCCTCTGTGTTTGATGACAGTGGGAGGTACACAGTCACTCCCCTCTGTGTTTGATGACAGTGGGAGGTACGCAGTCACTCTCCTCTGTGTTTGATGACAGTGGGAGGTACACAGTCACTCCCCTCTGTGTTTGATGACAGTGGGAGGTACACAGTCACTCCCCTCTGTGTTTGATGACAGTGGGAGGTACACAGTCACTCTCCTCTGTGTTTGATGACAGTGGGAGGTACATAGTCACTCCCCTCTGTGTTTGATGACAGTGGGAGGTACACAGTCACTCCCCTCTGTGTTTGATGACAGTGGGAGGAACACAGTCACTCTCCTCTGTGTTTGATGACAGTGGGAGGTACACAGTCACTCCCCTCTGTGTTTGATGACAGTGGGAGGTACACAGTCACTCCCCTCTGTGTTTGATGACAGTGGGAGGTACACAGTCACTCCCCTCTGTGTTTGATGACAGTGGGAGGTACACAGTCACTCTCCTCTGTGTTTGATGACAGTGGGAGGTACACATTCACTCTCCTCTGTGTTTGATGACAGTGGGAGGTACACAGTCACTCCCCTCTGTGTTTGATGACAGTGGGAGGTGCACTGTCACTCCCCTCTGTGTTTGATGACAGTGGGAGATACACAGTCACTCCCCTCTGTGTTTGATGACAGTGGGAGGTACACAGTCACTCCCCTCTGTGTTTGATGACAGTAGGAGGTACACAGTCACTCCCCTCTGTGTTTGATGATAGTGGGAGGTACACAGTCACTCCCCTCTGTGTTTGATGACAGTGGGAGGTACACATTCACTCTCCTCTGTGTTTGATGACAGTGGGAGGTACACAGTCACTCCCCTCTGTGTTTGATGACAGTGGGAGGTACACTGTCACTCCCCTCTGTGTTTGATGACAGTGGGAGATACACAGTCACTCCCCTCTGTGTTTGATGACAGTGGGAGGTACACAGTCACTCACCTCTGTGTTTGATGACAGTAGGAGGTACACAGTCACTCCCCTCTGTGTTTGATTATAGTGGGAGGTACACAGTCACTCTCCTCTGTGTTTGATGACAGTGGGAGGTACACAGTCACTCCCCTCTGTGTTTGATGACAGTGGGAGGTACACAGTCACTCCCCTCTGTGTTTGATGACAGTGGGAGGTACACAGTCACTCCCCTCTGTGTTTGATGACAGTGGGAGGTACACAGTCACTCCCCTCTGTGTTTGATGACAGTGGGAGGTACACAGTCACTCTCTGTGTTTGATGACAGTGGGAGGTACACAGTCACTCCCCTCTCTGTTTGATGACAGTGGGAGGTACACAGTCACTCCCCTCTGTGTTTGATGACAGTGGGAGGTACACAGTCACTCCCCTCTGTGTTTGATGACAGTGGGAGGTACACAGTCACACTCCTCTGTGTTTGATGACAGTGGGAGGTACACAGTCACTCCCCTCTGTGTTTGATGACAGTGGGAGGTACACAGTCACTCCCCTCTGTGTTTGATGACAGTGGGAGGTACACAGTCACTCCCCTCTGTGTTTGATGACAGTGGGAGGTACACAGTCACTCCCCTCTGTGTTTGATGACAGTGGGATGTACACAGTCACTCCCCTCTGTGTTTGATGATAGTGGGAGGTACACAGTCACTCCCCTCTGTGTTTGATGACAGTGGGAGGTACAGTCACTCCCCTCTGTGTTTGATGACAGTGGGAAGTACACAGTCACTCTCCTCTGTGTTTGATGACAGTGGGAGGTACACAGTCACTCCCCTCTGTGTTTGATGACAGTGGGAGGTACACAGTCACTCTCCTCTGTGTTTGATGACAGTGGGAGGTAGGCAGTCACTCCCCTCTGTGTTTGATGACAGTGGGAGGTACACAGTCAATCCCCTCTGTGTTTGATGACAGTGGGAGGTACACAGTCACTCCCCTCTGTGTTTGATGATAGTGGGAGGTACACAGTCACTCCCCTCTGTGTTTGATGACAGTGGGAGGTACACAGTCACACCCCTCTGTGTTTGATGACAGTGGGAGGTACACAGTCACTCCCCTCTGTGTTTGATGACAGTGGGAGGTACACAGTCACTCCCCTCTGTGTTTGATGACAGTGGGAGGTACACAGTCACTCCCCTCTGTGTTTGATGACAGTGGGAGGTACACAGTCACTCCCCTCTGTGTTTGATGACAGTGGGAGGTACACAGTCACTCCCCTCTGTGTTTGATGACAGTGGGAGGTACACAGTCACTCCCCTCTGTGTTTGATGATAGTGGGAGGTTACACAGTCACTCCCCTCTGTGTTTGATGACAGTGGGAGGTACATCGTCACTCCCCTCTGTGTTTGATGACAGTGGGAGGTACACAGTCACTCCCCTCTGTGTTTGATGACAGTGGGAGGTACACAGTCACTCCCCTCTCTGTTTGATGACTGTAGGAGGTACACAGTCACTCCCCTCTGTGTTTGATGACAGTGGGAGGTACACAGTCACTCCCCTCTGTGTTTGATGACAGTGGGAGGTACACAGTCACTCTCCTCTGTGTTTGATGACAGTGGGAGGTTACACAGTCACTCCCCTCTGTGTTTGTCACTCCCCTCTGTGTTTGATGACAGTGGGAGGTACACAGTCACTCCCCTCTGTGTTTGATGACAGTGGGAGGTACACAGTCACTCCCCTCTGTGTTTGATGACAGTGGGAGGTACACAGTCACTCCCCTCTGTGTTTGATGACAGTGGGAGGTACACAGTCACTCCCCTCTGTGTTTGATGACAGTGGGAGGTACACAGTCACTCCCCTCTGTGTTTGATGACAGTGGGAGTAACAGTCACTCCCCTCTGTGTTTGATGACAGTGGGAGGTACACAGTCACTCCCCTCTGTGTTTGATGACAGTAGGAGATACACAGTCACTCCCCTCTGTGTTTGATGACAGTGGGAGGTACACAGTCACTCCCGTCTGTGTTTGATGACAGTGGGAGGTACACAGTCACTCCCCTCTGTGTTTGATGACAGTGGGAGGTACACATTCACTCTCCTCTGTGTTTGATGACAGTGGCAGGTACACAGTCACTCCCCTCTGTGTTTGATGACAGTGGGAGGTACACAGTCACTCCCCTCTGTGTTTGATGACAGTGGGAGGTACACAGTCACTCCCCTCTGTGTTTGATGACAGTGGGAGGTACACAGTCACTCCCCTCTGTGTTTGATGATAGTGGGAGGTACACAGTCACTCTCCTCTGTGTTTGATGACAGTGGGAGGTACACAGTCACTCTCTGTGTTTGATGACAGTGGGAGGTAAACAGTCACTCCCCTCTGTGTATGATGACAGTGGGAGGTACACAGTCACTCCCCTCTGTGTTTGATGACAGTGGGAGGTACACAGTCACTCCCCTCTGTGTTTGATGACAGTGGGAGGTACACAGTCACTCTCCTCTGTGTTTGATGACAGTGGGAGGTACACAGTCACTCTCCTCTGTGTTTGATGACAGTGGGAGGTGCACAGTCACTCCCCTCTGTGTTTGATGACAGTGGGAGGTACACAGTCACTCTCCTCTGTGTTTGATGACAGTGGGAGGTACACAGTCACTCCCCTCTGTGTTTGATGACAGTGGGAGGTACGCAGTCACTCCCCTCTGTGTTTGATGACAGTGGGAGGTACACAGTCACTCCCCTCTGTGTTTGATGACAGTGGGAGGTACGCAGTCACTCTCCTCTGTGTTTGATGACAGTGGGAGGTACACAGTCACTCCCCTCTGTGTTTGATGACAGTGGGAGGTACACAGTCACTCCCCTCTGTGTTTGATGACAGTGGGAGGTACACAGTCACTCTCCTCTGTGTTTGATGACAGTGGGAGGTACACAGTCACTCCCCTCTGTGTTTGATGACAGTGGGAGGTACACAGTCACTCCCCTCTGTGTTTGATGACAGTGGGAGGTACACAGTCACTCTCCTCTGTGTTTGATGACAGTGGGAGGTACACAGTCACTCCCCTCTGTGTTTGATGACAGTGGGAGGTACACAGTCACTCCCCTCTGTGTTTGATGACAGTGGGAGGTACACAGTCACTCCCCTCTGTGTTTGATGACAGTGGGAGGTACACAGTCACTCTCCTCTGTGTTTGATGACAGTGGGAGGTACACATTCACTCTCCTCTGTGTTTGATGACAGTGGGAGGTACACAGTCACTCCCCTCTGTGTTTGATGACAGTGGGAGGTGCACTGTCACTCCCCTCTGTGTTTGATGACAGTGGGAGATACACAGTCACTCCCCTCTGTGTTTGATGACAGTGGGAGGTACACAGTCACTCCCCTCTGTGTTTGATGACAGTAGGAGGTACACAGTCACTCCCCTCTGTGTTTGATGATAGTGGGAGGTACACAGTCACTCCCCTCTGTGTTTGATGACAGTGGGAGGTACACATTCACTCTCCTCTGTGTTTGATGACAGTGGGAGGTACACAGTCACTCCCCTCTGTGTTTGATGACAGTGGGAGGTACACTGTCACTCCCCTCTGTGTTTGATGACAGTGGGAGATACACAGTCACTCCCCTCTGTGTTTGATGACAGTGGGAGGTACACAGTCACTCACCTCTGTGTTTGATGACAGTAGGAGGTACACAGTCACTCCCCTCTGTGTTTGATGATAGTGGGAGGTACACAGTCACTCTCCTCTGTGTTTGATGACAGTGGGAGGTACACAGTCACTCCCCTCTGTGTTTGATGACAGTGGGAGGTACACTGTCACTCCCCTCTGTGTTTGATGACAGTGGGAGGTACACAGTCACTCCCCTCTGTGTTTGATGACAGTGCAAGATACACAGTCACTCCCTCTGTGTTTGATGACAGTGGGAGGTACACAGTCACTCCCCTCTGTGTTTGATGATAGTGGGAGGTACACAGTCACTCCCCTCTGTGTTTGATGACAGTGGGAGGTACACAGTCACTCCCCTCTGTGTTTGATGACAGTGGGAGGTGCACAGTCACTCTCCTCTGTGTTTGATAACAGTGGGAGGTACACAGTCACTCCCCTCTGTGTTTGATGATAGTGGGAGGTGCACAGTCACTCCCCTCTGTGTTTGATGACAGTGGGAGGTACACAGTCACTCCCCTCTGTGTTTGATGACAGTGGTTGGTACACAGTCACTCTCCTCTGTGTTTGATGACAGTGGGAGGTACACAGTCACTCTCCTCTGTGTTTGATGACAGTGGGAGGTAGACAGTCACTCCCCTCTGTGTTTGATGACAGTGGGAGGTACACAGTCTCTCTCCTCTGTGTTTGATGACAGTGGGAGGTACACAGTCACTCTCCTCTGTGTTTGATGACAGTGGGAGGTACACAGTCACTCTCCTCTGTGTTTGATGACAGTGGGAGGTACACAGTCACTCTCCTCTGTGTTTGATGACAGTGGGAGGTACACAGTCACTCTCCTCTGTGTTTGATGACAGTGGGAGGTACACAGTCACTCTCCTCTGTGTTTGATGACAGTGGGAGGTACACAGTCACTCCCGTCTGTGTTTGATGACAGTGGGAGATACACAGTCACTCCCGGCTGTGTATGATGACAGTGGGAGGTACGCAGTCACTCTCCTCTGTGTTTGATGATAGTGGGAGTTGCACAGTCACTCTCCTCTGTGTTTGATGACAGTGGGAGGTACACAGTCACTCCCCTCTGTGTTTGATGACAGTGGGAGGTACACAGTCACTCTCCTCTGTGTTTGATGACAGTGGGAGGTACACAGTCACTCTCCTCTGTGTTTGATGACAGTGGGAGGTACACAGTCACTCCCCTCTGTGTTTGATGACAGTGGGAGGTACACAGTCACTCCCCTCTGTGTTTGATGACAGTGGGAGGTACACAGTCACTCCCCTCTGTGTTTGATGACAGTGGGAGGTACACAGTCGCTCTCCTCTGTGTTTGATGATAGTGGGAGGTACACAGTCACTCCCCTCTGTGTTTGATGACAGTGGGAGGTACAGTCACTCCCCTCTGTGTTTGATGATAGTGGGAGGTACACAGTCACTCCCCTCTGTGTTTGATGACAGTGGGAGGTACACAGTCACTCCCCTCTGTGTTTGATGACAGTGGGAGGTACACAGTCACTCCCCTCTGTGTTTGATGACAGTGGGAGGTACACAGTCACTCTCCTCTGTGTTTGATGACAGTGGGAGGTACACAGTCACTCCCCTCTGTGTTTGATGACAGTGGGAGGTAAACAGTCACTCCCCTCTGTGTTTGATGACAGTGGGAGGTACACAGTCACTCCCCTCTGTGTTTGATGACAGTGGGAGGTACGCAGTCACTCTCCTCTGTGTTTGATGATAGTGGGAGGTACACAGTCACTCTCCTCTGTGTTTGATGATAGTGGGAGGTACACAGTCACTCCCCTCTGTGTTTGATGACAGTGGGAGGTACACAGTCACTCCCCTCTGTGTTTGATGACAGTGGGAGGTACACAGTCGCTCTCCTCTGTGTTTGGTGATAGTGGGAGGTACACAGTCACTCCCCTCTGTGTTTGATGACAGTGGGAGGTACAGTCACTCCCCTCTGTGTTTGATGATAGTGGGAGGTACACAGTCACTCCCCTCTGTGTTTGATGACAGTGGGAGATACACAGTCACTCCCCTCTGTGTTTGATGACAGTGGGAGGTACACAGTCACTCCCCTCTGTGTTTGATGACAGTGGGAGGTACACAGTCACTCCCCTCTGTGTTTGATGACAGTGGGAGGTACACAGTCACTCCCCTCTGTGTTTGATGACAGTGGGAGGTATACAGTCACTCCCCTCTGTGTTTGATGACAGTGGGAGGTACACACTCACTCCCCTCTGTGTTTGATGACAGTGGGAGGTACACAGTCACTCCCCTCTGTGTTTGATGATAGTGGGAGGTACACAGTCACTCCCCTCTGTGTTTGATGATAGTGGGAGGTACACAGTCACTCCCCTCTGTGTTTGATGACAGTGGGAGGTACACAGTCACTCCCCTCTGTGTTTGATGACAGTGGGAGGTACACAGTCACTCCCCTCTGTGTTTGATGACAGTGGGAGGTACACAGTCACTCCCCTCTGTGTTTGATGACAGTGGGAGGTACACAGTCACTCCCCTCTGTGTTTGATGACAGTGGGAGGTACACAGTCACTCCCCTCTGTGTTTGATGAGAGTGGGAGGTACACAGTCACTCCCCTCTCTGTTTGATGACAGTGGGAGGTACACAGTCACTCCCCTCTGTGTTTGATGACAGTGGGAGGTACACAGTCACTCCCCTCTGTGTTTGATGACAGTGGGAGGTACACAGTCACTCCCCTCTGTGTTTGATGACAGTGGGAGGTACACAGTCACTCTCTGTGTTTGATGACAGTGGGAGGTACACAGTCACTCCCCTCTGTGTTTGATGACAGTGGGAGGTACACAGTCACTCCCCTCTGTGTTTGATGACAGTGGGAGGTACACAGTCACTCCCCTCTGTGTTTGATGACAGTGGGAGGTACACAGTCACTCCCCTCTGTGTTTGATGACAGTGGGAGGTACACAGTCACTCCCCTCTGTGTTTGATGACAGTAGGAGGTATACAGTCACTCCCCTCTGTGTTTGATGACAGTGGGAGGTACACAGTCACTCCCCTCTGTGTTTGATGACAGTGGGAGATACACAGTCACTCCCCTCTGTGTTTGATGTCAGTGGGAGGTACACAGTCACTCCCCTCTGTGTTTGATGACAGTGGGAGGTACACAATCACTCCCCTCTGTGTTTGATGACAGTGGGAGGTACACAGTCACTCCCCTCTGTGTTTGATGATAGTGGGAGGTACAGAGTAACTCCCCTCTGTGTTTGATGACAGTGGGAGGTACACAGTCACTCCCCTCTGTGTTTGATGACAGTGGGAGGTACACAGTCACTCCCCTCTGTGTTTGATGACAGTAGGAGGTATACAGTCACTCCCCTCTGTGTTTGATGACAGTGGGAGGTACACAGTCACTCCCCTCTGTGTTTGATGACAGTGGGAGATACACAGTCACTCCCCTCTGTGTTTGATGTCAGTGGGAGGTACACAGTCACTCCCCTCTGTGTTTGATGACAGTGGGAGGTACACAATCACTCCCCTCTGTGTTTGATGACAGTGGGAGGTACACAGTCACTCCCCTCTGTGTTTGATGATAGTGGGAGGTACACAGTCACTCCCCTCTGTGTTTGATGACAGTGGGAGGTACACAGTCACTCCCTGTGTTTGATGACAGTGGGAGGTACACAGTCACTCTCCTCTGTGTTTGATGACAGTGGGAGGTACACAGTCACTCCCCTCTGTGTTTGATGACAGTGAGAGGTACACAGTCACTCTCCTCTGTGTTTGATGACAGTGGGAGGTACACAGTCACTCCCCTCTGTGTTTGATGACAGTGGGAGGTACACAGTCACTCCCCTCTGTGTTTGATGACAGTGGGAGGTACACAGTCACTCCCCTCTGTGTTTGATGACAGTGAGGGGTACACAGTCACTCTCTGCGTTTGATGACAGTGGGAGGTACACAGTCACTCCCATCTGTGTTTGATGACAGTGGGAGGTACACAGTCACTCCCCTCTGTGTTTGATGACAGTGGGAGGTACACAGTCACTCCCCTCTGTGTTTGATGACAGTAGGAGGTACACAGTCACTCCCCTCTGTGTTTGATGACAGTGGGAGGTACACAGTCACTCCCCTCTGTGTTTGATGACAGTGGGAGGTACACAGTCCCTCCCCTCTGTGTTTGATGACAGTGGGAGGTACACAGTCACTCCCCTCTGTGTTTGATGACAGTGAGGGGTACACAGTCACTCTCTGCGTTTGATGACAGTGGGAGGTACACAGTCACTCCCCTCTGTGTTTGATCACAGTGGGAGGTACACAGTCACTCCCCTCTGTGTTTGATGACAGTGCGAGGTACACAGTCACTCCCCTCTGTGTTTGATCACAGTGGGAGGTACACAGTCACTCCCCTCTGTGTTTGATGACAGTGGGAGGTACACAGTCACTCCCCTCTGTGTTTGATGACAGTGTGAGGTACACAGTCACTCCCCTCTGTGTTTGATGACAGTGGGAGGTACACAGTCACTCCCCTCTGTGTTTGATGACAGTAGGAGGTACACAGTCACTCCCCTCTGTGTTTGATCACAGTGGGAGGTACACAGTCACTCCCCTCTGTGTTTGATGACAATGAGGGGTACACAGTCACTCTCTGCGTTTGATGACAGTGGGAGGTACACAGTCACTCCCCTCTGTGTTTGATGACAGTGGGAGGTACACAGTCACTCCCCTCTGTGTATGATGACAGTGGGAGGTACACAGTCACTCCCCTCTGTGTTTGATGACAGTGGGAGGTACACAGTCACACTCCTCTGTGTTTGATGACAGTGGGAGGTACACAGTCACTCCCCTCTGTGTTTGATGACAGTGGGAGGTACACAGTCACTCCCCTCTGTGTTTGATGACAGTGGGAGGTACACAGTCACTCCCCTCTGTGTTTGATGACAGTGGGAGGTACACAGTCACTCCCCTCTGTGTTTGATGACAGTGGGAGGTACACAGTCACACTCCTCTGTGTTTGATGACAGTGGGAGGTACACAGTCACTCCCCTCTGTGTTTGATGACAGTGGGAGGTACACAGTCACTCCCCTCTGTGTTTGATGACAGTGGGAGGTACAGTCACTCCCCTCTGTGTTTGATGATAGTGGGAGGTACACAGTCACTCCCCTCTGTGTTTGATGACAGTGGGAGGTACACAGTCACTCCCCTCTGTGTTTGATGACAGTGGGAGGTACACAGTCACTCCCCTCTGTGTTTGATGACAGTGGGAGGTACAGTCACTCCCCTCTGTGTTTGATGATAGTGGGAGGTACACAGTCACTCCCCTCTGTGTTTGATGATAGTGGGAGGTACACAGTCACTCCCCTCTGTGTTTGATGACAGTGGGAGGTACACAGTCACTCCCCTCTGTGTTTGATGATAGTGGGAGGTACACAGTCACTCCCCTCTGAGTTTGATGACAGTGGGAGGTACACAGTCATTCTCCTCTGTGTTTGATGACAGTGGGAGGTACACAGTCACTCTCCTCTGTGTTTGATGACAGTGGGAGGTACACAGTCACTCCCCTCTGTGTTTGATGACAGTGGGAGGTACACAGTCACACTCCTCTGTGTTTGATGAGAGTGGGAGGTACACAGTCACTCCCCTCTGTGTTTGATGATAGTGGGAGGGACACAGTCACTCCCCTCTGTGTTTGATGACAGTGGGAGGTACACAGTCACTCCCCTCTGTGTTTGATGACAGTGGGAGGTACACAGTCACTCCCCTCTGTGTTTGATGACAGGAGGAGGTACACAGTCACTCCCCTCTGTGTTTGATGACAGTGGGAGGTACACAGTCACTCCCCTCTGTGTTTGATGACAGTGGGAGGTACACAGTCACTCTCCTCTGTGTTTGATGACAGTGGGAGGTACACAGTCACTCCCCTCTGTGTTTGATGACAGTGGGAGGTACACAGTCACACTCCTCTGTGTTTGATGACAGTGGGAGGTACACAGTCACTCCCCTCTGTGTTTGATGACAGTGGGAGGTACACAGTCACTCCCCTCTGTGTTTGATGACAGTGGGAGGTACACAGTCACTCCCCTCTGTGTTTGATGACAGTATGATGTACACAGTCACTCCCCTCTGTGTTTGATGATAGTGGGAGGTACACAGTCACTCCCCTCTGTGTTTGATGACAGTGGGAGGTACACAGTCACTCTCCTCTGTGTTTGATGACAGTGGGAGGTAGACAGTCACTCCCCTCTGTGTTTGATGACAGTGGGAGGTACACAGTCACTCTCCTCTGTGTTTGATGACAGTGGGAGGTACACAGTCGCTCTCCTCTGTGTTTGATGATAGTGGGAGGTACACAGTCACTCCCCTCTGTGTTTGATGACAGTGGGAGGTACAGTCACTCCCCTCTGTGTTTGATGATAGTGGGAGGTACACAGTCACTCCCCTCTGTGTTTGATGACAGTGGGAGGTACACAGTCACTCCCCTCTGTGTTTGATGACAGTGGGAGGTACACAGTCACTCCCCTCTGTGTTTGATGACAGTGGGAGGTACACAGTCACTCTCCTCTGTGTTTGATGACAGTGGGAGGTACACAGTCACTCCCCTCTGTGTTTGATGACAGTGGGAGGTAAACAGTCACTCCCCTCTGTGTTTGATGACAGTGGGAGGTACACAGTCACTCCCCTCTGTGTTTGATGACAGTGGGAGGTACGCAGTCACTCTCCTCTGTGTTTGATGATAGTGGGAGGTACACAGTCACTCTCCTCTGTGTTTGATGATAGTGGGAGGTACACAGTCACTCCCCTCTGTGTTTGATGACAGTGGGAGGTACACAGTCACTCCCCTCTGTGTTTGATGACAGTGGGAGGTACACAGTCGCTCTCCTCTGTGTTTGGTGATAGTGGGAGGTACACAGTCACTCCCCTCTGTGTTTGATGACAGTGGGAGGTACAGTCACTCCCCTCTGTGTTTGATGATAGTGGGAGGTACACAGTCACTCCCCTCTGTGTTTGATGACAGTGGGAGATACACAGTCACTCCCCTCTGTGTTTGATGACAGTGGGAGGTACACAGTCACTCCCCTCTGTGTTTGATGACAGTGGGAGGTACACAGTCACTCCCCTCTGTGTTTGATGACAGTGGGAGGTACACAGTCACTCCCCTCTGTGTTTGATGACAGTGGGAGGTATACAGTCACTCCCCTCTGTGTTTGATGACAGTGGGAGGTACACACTCACTCCCCTCTGTGTTTGATGACAGTGGGAGGTACACAGTCACTCCCCTCTGTGTTTGATGATAGTGGGAGGTACACAGTCACTCCCCTCTGTGTTTGATGATAGTGGGAGGTACACAGTCACTCCCCTCTGTGTTTGATGACAGTGGGAGGTACACAGTCACTCCCCTCTGTGTTTGATGACAGTGGGAGGTACACAGTCACTCCCCTCTGTGTTTGATGACAGTGGGAGGTACACAGTCACTCCCCTCTGTGTTTGATGACAGTGGGAGGTACACAGTCACTCCCCTCTGTGTTTGATGACAGTGGGAGGTACACAGTCACTCCCCTCTGTGTTTGATGAGAGTGGGAGGTACACAGTCACTCCCCTCTGTGTTTGATGACAGTGGGAGGTACACAGTCACTCCCCTCTGTGTTTGATGACAGTGGGAGGTACACAGTCACTCCCCTCTGTGTTTGATGACAGTGGGAGGTACACAGTCACTCCCCTCTGTGTTTGATGACAGTGGGAGGTACACAGTCACTCTCTGTGTTTGATGACAGTGGGAGGTACACAGTCACTCCCCTCTGTGTTTGATGACAGTGGGAGGTACACAGTCACTCCCCTCTGTGTTTGATGACAGTGGGAGGTACACAGTCACTCCCCTCTGTGTTTGATGACAGTGGGAGGTACACAGTCACTCCCCTCTGTGTTTGATGACAGTGGGAGGTACACAGTCACTCCCCTCTGTGTTTGATGACAGTAGGAGGTATACAGTCACTCCCCTCTGTGTTTGATGACAGTGGGAGGTACACAGTCACTCCCCTCTGTGTTTGATGACAGTGGGAGATACACAGTCACTCCCCTCTGTGTTTGATGTCAGTGGGAGGTACACAGTCACTCCCCTCTGTGTTTGATGACAGTGGGAGGTACACAATCACTCCCCTCTGTGTTTGATGACAGTGGGAGGTACACAGTCACTCCCCTCTGTGTTTGATGATAGTGGGAGGTACACAGTAACTCCCCTCTGTGTTTGATGACAGTGGGAGGTACACAGTCACTCCCCTCTGTGTTTGATGACAGTGGGAGGTACACAGTCACTCCCCTCTGTGTTTGATGACAGTAGGAGGTATACAGTCACTCCCCTCTGTGTTTGATGACAGTGGGAGGTACACAGTCACTCCCCTCTGTGTTTGATGACAGTGGGAGTAACAGTCACTCCCCTCTGTGTTTGATGACAGTGGGAGGTACACAGTCACTCCCCTCTGTGTTTGATGACAGTAGGAGATACACAGTCACTCCCCTCTGTGTTTGATGACAGTGGGAGGTACACAGTCACTCCCCTCTGTGTTTGATGACAGTGGGAGGTACACAGTCACTCCCCTCTGTGTTTGATGACAGTGGGAGGTACACAGTCACTCTCCTCTGTGTTTGATGACAGTGGGAGTAACAGTCACTCCCCTCTGTGTTTGATGACAGTGGGAGGTACACAGTCACTCCCCTCTGTGTTTGATGACAGTGGGAGGTACACAGTCACTCCCCTCTGTGTTTGATGACAGTGGGAGGTACACAGTCACTCCCCTCTGTGTTTGATGATAGTGGGAGGTACACAGTCACTCTCCTCTGTGTTTGATGACAGTGGGAGGTACACAGTCACTCTCTGTGTTTGATGACAGTGGGAGGTAAACAGTCACTCCCCTCTGTGTATGATGACAGTGGGAGGTACACAGTCACTCCCCTCTGTGTTTGATGACAGTGGGAGGTACACAGTCACTCCCCTCTGTGTTTGATGACAGTGGGAGGTACACAGTCACTCTCCTCTGTGTTTGATGACAGTGGGAGGTACACAGTCACTCTCCTCTGTGTTTGATGACAGTGGGAGGTGCACAGTCACTCCCCTCTGTGTTTGATGACAGTGGGAGGTACACAGTCACTCTCCTCTGTGTTTGATGACAGTGGGAGGTACACAGTCACTCCCCTCTGTGTTTGATGACAGTGGGAGGTACGCAGTCACTCCCCTCTGTGTTTGATGACAGTGGGAGGTACACAGTCACTCCCCTCTGTGTTTGATGACAGTGGGAGGTACGCAGTCACTCTCCTCTGTGTTTGATGACAGTGGGAGGTACACAGTCACTCCCCTCTGTGTTTGATGACAGTGGGAGGTACACAGTCACTCCCCTCTGTGTTTGATGACAGTGGGAGGTACACAGTCACTCTCCTCTGTGTTTGATGACAGTGGGAGGTACACAGTCACTCCCCTCTGTGTTTGATGAGAGTGGGAGGTACACAGTCACTCCCCTCTGTGTTTGATGACAGTGGGAGGTACACAGTCACTCTCCTCTGTGTTTGATGACAGTGGGAGGTGCACTGTCACTCCCCTCTGTGTTTGATGACAGTGGGAGATACACAGTCACTCCCCTCTGTGTTTGATGACAGTGGGAGGTACACAGTCACTCCCCTCTGTGTTTGATGACAGTAGGAGGTACACAGTCACTCCCCTCTGTGTTTGATGACAGTGGGAGGTACACAGTCACTCACCTCTGTGTTTGATGACAGTAGGAGGTACACAGTCACTCCCCTCTGTGTTTGATGACAGTGGGAGGTACACAGTCACTCACCTCTGTGTTTGATGACAGTGGGAGGTACACAGTCACTCCCCTCTGTGTTTGATGACAGTGGGAGGTACACAGTCACTCACCTCTGTGTTTGATGACAGTAGGAGGTACACAGTCACTCCCCTCTGTGTTTGATGACAGTGGGAGGTACACAGTCACTCACCTCTGTGTTTGATGACAGTAGGAGGTACACAGTCACTCCCCTCTGTGTTTGATGATAGTGGGAGGTACACAGTCACTCTCCTCTGTGTTTGATGACAGTGGGAGGTACACAGTCACTCCCCTCTGTGTTTGATGACAGTGGGAGGTACACTGTCACTCCCCTCTGTGTTTGATGACAGTGGGAGGTACACAGTCACTCCCCTCTGTGTTTGATGACAGTGCAAGATACACAGTCACTCCCCTCTGTGTTTGATGACAGTGGGAGGTACACAGTCACTCCCCTCTGTGTTTGATGACAGTGGGAGGTGCACAGTCACTCTCCTCTGTGTTTGATAACAGTGGGAGGTACACAGTCACTCCCCTCTGTGTTTGATGATAGTGGGAGGTACACAGTCACTCCCCTCTGTGTTTGATGACAGTGGGAGGTACACAGTCACTCCCCTCTGTGTTTGATGACAGTGGTTGGTACACAGTCACTCTCCTCTGTGTTTGATGACAGTGGGAGGTACACAGTCACTCTCCTCTGTGTTTGATGACAGTGGGAGGTAGACAGTCACTCCCCTCTGTGTTTGATGACAGTGGGAGGTACACAGTCTCTCTCCTCTGTGTTTGATGACAGTGGGAGGTACACAGTCACTCTCCTCTGTGTTTGATGACAGTGGGAGGTACACAGTCACTCTCCTCTGTGTTTGATGACAGTGGGAGGTACACAGTCACTCTCCTCTGTGTTTGATGACAGTGGGAGGTACACAGTCACTCTCCTCTGTGTTTGATGACAGTGGGAGGTACACAGTCACTCTCCTCTGTGTTTGATGACAGTGGGAGGTACACAGTCACTCCCGTCTGTGTTTGATGACAGTGGGAGATACACAGTCACTCCCGGCTGTGTATGATGACAGTGGGAGGTACGCAGTCACTCTCCTCTGTGTTTGATGATAGTGGGAGTTGCACAGTCACTCTCCTCTGTTTTTGATGACAGTGGGAGGTACACAGTCACTCCCCTCTGTGTTTGATGACAGTGGGAGGTACACAGTCACTCTCCTCTGTGTTTGATGACAGTGGGAGGTACACAGTCACTCCCCTCTGTGTTTGATGACAGTGGGAGGTACACAGTCACTCCCCTCTGTGTTTGATGACAGTGGGAGGTACACAGTCACTCCCCTCTGTGTTTGATGACAGTGGGAGGTACACAGTCACTCCCCTCTGTGTTTGATGACAGTGGGAGGTACACAGTCACTCCCCTCTGTGTTTGATGACCGTGGGAGGTACACAGTCGCTCTCCTCTGTGTTTGATGATAGTGGGAGGTACACAGTCACTCCCCTCTGTGTTTGATGACAGTGGGAGGTACAGTCACTCCCCTCTGTGTTTGATGATAGTGGGAGGTACACAGTCACTCCCCTCTGTGTTTGATGACAGTGGGAGGTACACAGTCACTCCCCTCTGAGTTTGATGACAGTGGGAGGTACACAGTCACTCCCCTCTGTGTTTGATGACAGTGGGAGGTACACAGTCACTCTCCTCTGTGTTTGATGACAGTGGGAGGTACACAGTCACTCCCCTCTGTGTTTGATGACAGTGGGAGGTAAACAGTCACTCCCCTCTGTGTTTGATGACAGTGGGAGGTACACAGTCACTCCCCTCTGTGTTTGATGACAGTGGGAGGTACGCAGTCACTCTCCTCTGTGTTTGATGATAGTGGGAGGTACACAGTCACTCTCCTCTGTGTTTGATGATAGTGGGAGGTACACAGTCACTCCCCTCTGTGTTTGATGACAGTGGGAGGTACACAGTCACTCCCCTCTGTGTTTGATGACAGTGGGAGGTACACAGTCGCTCTCCTCTGTGTTTGGTGATAGTGGGAGGTACACAGTCACT
The DNA here is from genome assembly GCF_037043375.1 of Chiloscyllium plagiosum. Taxonomy (NCBI): domain Eukaryota; kingdom Metazoa; phylum Chordata; class Chondrichthyes; order Orectolobiformes; family Hemiscylliidae; genus Chiloscyllium; species Chiloscyllium plagiosum. Next base: position 26,918,823 of record NW_028270171.1, read on the forward strand.
CCCCTCTGTGTTTGATGACAGTGGGAGGTACAGTCACTCCCCTCTGTGTTTGATGATAGTGGGAGGTACACAGTCACTCCCCTCTGTGTTTGATGACAGTGGGAGATACACAGTCACTCCCCTCTGTGTTTGATGACAGTGGGAGGTACACAGTCACTCCCCTCTGTGTTTGATGACAGTGGGAGGTACACAGTCACTCCCCTCTGTGTTTGATGACAGTGGGAGGTACACAGTCACTCTCCTCTGTGTTTGATGACAGTGGGAGGTACACAGTCACTCCCCTCTGTGTTTGATGACAGTGGGAGGTACACAGTCACTCCCCTCTGTGTTTGATGACAGTGGGAGGTACACAGTCATTCTCCTCTGTGTTTGATGACAGTGGGAGGTACACAGTCACTCCCCTCTGTGTTTGATGACAGTGGGAGGTACACAGTCACTCCCCTCTGTGTTTGATGACAGTGGGAGGTACACAGTCACTCCCCTCTGTGTTTGATGACAGTGGGAGGTACACAGTCACTCTCCTCTGTGTTTGATGACAGTGGGAGGTACACATTCACTCTCCTCTGTGTTTGATGACAGTGGGAGGTACACAGTCACTCCCCTCTGTGTTTGATGACAGTGGGAGGTGCACTGTCACTCCCCTCTGTGTTTGATGACAGTGGGAGATACACAGTCACTCCCCTCTGTGTTTGATGACAGTGGGAGGTACACAGTCACTCCCCTCTGTGTTTGATGACAGTAGGAGGTACACAGTCACTCCCCTCTGTGTTTGATGATAGTGGGAGGTACACAGTCACTCCCCTCTGTGTTTGATGACAGTGGGAGGTACACATTCACTCTCCTCTGTGTTTGATGACAGTGGGAGGTACACAGTCACTCCCCTCTGTGTTTGATGACAGTGGGAGGTACACTGTCACTCCCCTCTGTGTTTGATGACAGTGGGAGATACACAGTCACTCCCCTCTGTGTTTGATGACAGTGGGAGGTACACAGTCACTCACCTCTGTGTTTGATGACAGTAGGAGGTACACAGTCACTCCCCTCTGTGTTTGATGATAGTGGGAGGTACACAGTCACTCTCCTCTGTGTTTGATGACAGTGGGAGGTACACAGTCACTCCCCTCTGTGTTTGATGACAGTGGGAGGTACACTGTCACTCCCCTCTGTGTTTGATGACAGTGGGAGGTACACAGTCACTCCCCTCTGTGTTTGATGACAGTGCAAGATACACAGTCACTCCCCTCTGTGTTTGATGACAGTGGGAGGTACACAGTCACTCCCCTCTGTGTTTGATGACAGTGGGAGGTGCACAGTCACTCTCCTCTGTGTTTGATAACAGTGGGAGGTACACAGTCACTCCCCTCTGTGTTTGATGATAGTGGGAGGTACACAGTCACTCCCCTCTGTGTTTGATGACAGTGGGAGGTACACAGTCACTCCCCTCTGTGTTTGATGACAGTGGTTGGTATACAGTCACTCTCCTCTGTGTTTGATGACAGTGGGAGGTACACAGTCACTCTCCTCTGTGTTTGATGACAGTGGGAGGTAGACAGTCACTCCCCTCTGTGTTTGATGACAGTGGGAGGTACACAGTCTCTCTCCTCTGTGTTTGATGACAGTGGGAGGTACACAGTCACTCTCCTCTGTGTTTGATGACAGTGGGAGGTACACAGTCACTCTCCTCTGTGTTTGATGACAGTGGGAGGTACACAGTCACTCTCCTCTGTGTTTGATGACAGTGGGAGGTACACAGTCACTCTCCTCTGTGTTTGATGACAGTGGGAGGTACACAGTCACTCTCCTCTGTGTTTGATGACAGTGGGAGGTACACAGTCACTCCCGTCTGTGTTTGATGACAGTGGGAGATACACAGTCACTCCCGGCTGTGTATGATGACAGTGGGAGGTACGCAGTCACTCTCCTCTGTGTTTGATGATAGTGGGAGTTGCACAGTCACTCTCCTCTGTTTTTGATGACAGTGGGAGGTACACAGTCACTCCCCTCTGTGTTTGATGACAGTGGGAGGTACACAGTCACTCTCCTCTGTGTTTGATGACAGTGGGAGGTACACAGTCACTCTCCTCTGTGTTTGATGACAGTGGGAGGTACACAGTCACTCCCCTCTGTGTTTGATGACAGTGGGAGGTACACAGTCACTCCCCTCTGTGTTTGATGACAGTGGGAGGTACACAGTCACGCCCCTCTGTGTTTGATGACAGTGGGAGGTACACAGTCACTCCCCTCTGTGTTTGATGACAGTGGGAGGTACACAGTCGCTCTCCTCTGTGTTTGATGATAGTGGGAGGTACACAGTCACTCCCCTCTGTGTTTGATGACAGTGGGAGGTACAGTCACTCCCCTCTGTGTTTGATGATAGTGGGAGGTACACAGTCACTCCCCTCTGTGTTTGATGACAGTGGGAGGTACACAGTCACTCCCCTCTGTGTTTGATGACAGTGGGAGGTACACAGTCACTCTCCTCTGTGTTTGATGACAGTGGGAGGTACACAGTCACTCCCCTCTGTGTTTGATGACAGTGGGAGGTAAACAGTCACTCCCCTCTGTGTTTGATGACAGTGGGAGGTACACAGTCACTCCCCTCTGTGTTTGATGACAGTGGGAGGTACGCAGTCACTCTCCTCTGTGTTTGATGATAGTGGGAGGTACACAGTCACTCTCCTCTGTGTTTGATGATAGTGGGAGGTACACAGTCACTCCCCTCTGTGTTTGATGACAGTGGGAGGTACACAGTCACTCCCCTCTGTGTTTGATGACAGTGGGAGGTACACAGTCGCTCTCCTCTGTGTTTGGTGATAGTGGGAGGTACACAGTCACTCCCCTCTGTGTTTGATGACAGTGGGAGGTACAGTCACTCCCCTCTGTGTTTGATGATAGTGGGAGGTACACAGTCACTCCCCTCTGTGTTTGATGACAGTGGGAGATACACAGTCACTCCCCTCTGTGTTTGATGACAGTGGGAGGTACACAGTCACTCCCCTCTGTGTTTGATGACAGTGGGAGGTACACAGTCACTCCCCTCTGTGTTTGATGACAGTGGGAGGTACACAGTCACTCCCCTCTGTGTTTGATGACAGTGGGAGGTATACAGTCACTCCCCTCTGTGTTTGATGACAGTGGGAGGTACACACTCACTCCCCTCTGTGTTTGATGACAGTGGGAGGTACACAGTCACTCCCCTCTGTGTTTGATGATAGTGGGAGGTACACAGTCACTCCCCTCTGTGTTTGATGATAGTGGGAGGTACACAGTCACTCCCCTCTGTGTTTGATGACAGTGGGAGGTACACAGTCACTCCCCTCTGTGTTTGATGACAGTGGGAGGTACACAGTCACTCCCCTCTGTGTTTGATGACAGTGGGAGGTACACAGTCACTCCCCTCTGTGTTTGATGACAGTGGGAGGTACACAGTCACTCCCATCTGTGTTTGATGACAGTGGGAGGTACACAGTCACTCCCCTCTGTGTTTGATGACAGTGGGAGGTACACAGTCACTCCCCTCTGTGTTTGATGACAGTGGGAGGTACACAGTCACTCCCCTCTGTGTTTGATGACAGTGGGAGGTACACAGTCACTCCCCTCTGTGTTTGATGACAGTAGGAGGTATACAGTCACTCCCCTCTGTGTTTGATGACAGTGGGAGGTACACAGTCACTCCCCTCTGTGTTTGATGACAGTGGGAGATACACAGTCACTCCCCTCTGTGTTTGATGTCAGTGGGAGGTACACAGTCACTCCCCTCTGTGTTTGATGACAGTGGGAGGTACACAATCACTCCCCTCTGTGTTTGATGACAGTGGGAGGTACACAGTCACTCCCCTCTGTGTTTGATGATAGTGGGAGGTACACAGTAACTCCCCTCTGTGTTTGATGACAGTGGGAGGTACACAGTCACTCCCCTCTGTGTTTGATGACAGTGGGAGGTACACAGTCACTCCCCTCTGTGTTTGATGACAGTAGGAGGTATACAGTCACTCCCCTCTGTGTTTGATGACAGTGGGAGGTACACAGTCACTCCCCTCTGTGTTTGATGACAGTGGGAGATACACAGTCACTCCCCTCTGTGTTTGATGTCAGTGGGAGGTACACAGTCACTCCCCTCTGTGTTTGATGACAGTGGGAGGTACACAATCACTCCCCTCTGTGTTTGATGACAGTGGGAGGTACACAGTCACTCCCCTCTGTGGTTGATGATAGTGGGAGGTACACAGTCACTCCCCTCTGTGTTTGATGACAGTGGGAGGTACACAGTCACTCCCTGTGTTTGATGACAGTGGGAGGTACACAGTCACTCTCCTCTGTGTTTGATGACAGTGGGAGGTACACAGTCACTCCCCTCTGTGTTTGATGACAGTGAGAGGTACACAGTCACTCTCCTCTGTGTTTGATGACAGTGGGAGGTACACAGTCACTCCCCTCTGTGTTTGATGACAGTGGGAGGTACACAGTCACTCCCCTCTGTGTTTGATGACAGTGGGAGGTACACAGTCACTCCCCTCTGTGTTTGATGACAGTGAGGGGGACACAGTCACTCTCTGCGTTTGATGACAGTGGGAGTTACACAGTCACTCCCATCTGTGTTTGATGACAGTGGGAGGTACACAGTCACTCCCCTCTGTGTTTGATGACAGTGGGAGGTACACAGTCACTCCCCTCTGTGTTTGATGACAGTAGGAGGTACACAGTCACTCCCCTCTGTGTTTGATGACAGTGGGAGGTACACAGTCACTCCCCTCTGTGTTTGATGACAGTGGGAGGTACACAGTCCCTCCCCTCTGTGTTTGATGACAGTGGGAGGTACACAGTCACTCCCCTCTGTGTTTGATGACAGTGAGGGGTACACAGTCACTCTCTGCGTTTGATGACAGTGGGAGGTACACAGTCACTCCCCTCTGTGTTTGATCACAGTGGGAGGTACACAGTCACTCCCCTCTGTGTTTGATGACAGTGCGAGGTACACAGTCACTCCCCTCTGTGTTTGATCACAGTGGGAGGTACACAGTCACTCCCCTCTGTGTTTGATGACAGTGGGAGGTACACAGTCACTCCCCTCTGTGTTTGATGACAGTGTGAGGTACACAGTCACTCCCCTCTGTGTTTGATGACAGTGGGAGGTACACAGTCACTCCCCTCTGTGTTTGATGACAGTAGGAGGTACACAGTCACTCCCCTCTGTGTTTGATCACAGTGGGAGGTACACAGTCACTCCCCTCTGTGTTTGATGACAATGAGGGGTACACAGTCACTCTCTGCGTTTGATGACAGTGGGAGGTACACAGTCACTCCCCTCTGTGTTTGATGACAGTGGGAGGTACACAGTCACTCCCCTCTGTGTATGATGACAGTGGGAGGTACACAGTCACTCCCCTCTGTGTTTGATGACAGTGGGAGGTACACAGTCACACTCCTCTGTGTTTGATGACAGTGGGAGGTACACAGTCACTCCCCTCTGTGTTTGATGACAGTGGGAGGTACACAGTCACTCCCCTCTGTGTTTGATGACAGTGGGAGGTACACAGTCACTCCCCTCTGTGTTTGATGACAGTGGGAGGTACACAGTCACTCCCCTCTGTGTTTGATGACAGTGGGAGGTACACAGTCACACTCCTCTGTGTTTGATGACAGTGGGAGGTACACAGTCACTCCCCTCTGTGTTTGATGACAGTGGGAGGTACACAGTCACTCCCCTCTGTGTTTGATGACAGTGGGAGGTACAGTCACTCCCCTCTGTGTTTGATGATAGTGGGAGGTACACAGTCACTCCCCTCTGTGTTTGATGACAGTGGGAGGTACACAGTCACTCCCCTCTGTGTTTGATGACAGTGGGAGGTACACAGTCACTCCCCTCTGTGTTTGATGACAGTGGGAGGTACAGTCACTCCCCTCTGTGTTTGATGATAGTGGGAGGTACACAGTCACTCCCCTCTGTGTTTGATGATAGTGGGAGGTACACAGTCACTCCCCTCTGTGTTTGATGACAGTGGGAGGTACACAGTCACTCCCCTCTGTGTTTGATGATAGTGGGAGGTACACAGTCACTCCCCTCTGAGTTTGATGACAGTGGGAGGTACACAGTCATTCTCCTCTGTGTTTGATGAGAGTGGGAGGTACACAGTCACTCCCCTCTGTGTTTGATGATAGTGGGAGGGACACAGTCACTCCCCTCTGTGTTTGATGACAGTGGGAGGTACACAGTCACTCCCCTCTGTGTTTGATGACAGTGGGAGGTACACAGTCACTCCCCTCTGTGTTTGATGACAGTAGGAGGTACACAGTCACTCCCCTCTGTGTTTGATGACAGTGGGAGGTACACAGTCACTCCCCTCTGTGTTTGATGACAGTGTGAGGTACACAGTCACTCCCCTCTGTGTTTGATGACAGTGGGAGGTACACAGTCACTCCCCTCTGTGTTTGATGACAGTAGGAGGTACACAGTCACTCCCCTCTGTGTTTGATCACAGTGGGAGGTACACAGTCACTCCCCTCTGTGTTTGATGACAATGAGGGGTACACAGTCACTCTCTGCGTTTGATGACAGTGGGAGGTACACAGTCACTCCCCTCTGTGTTTGATGACAGTGGGAGGTACACAGTCACTCCCCTCTGTGTATGATGACAGTGGGAGGTACACAGTCACTCCCCTCTGTGTTTGATGACAGTGGGAGGTACACAGTCACACTCCTCTGTGTTTGATGACAGTGGGAGGTACACAGTCACTCCCCTCTGTGTTTGATGACAGTGGGAGGTACACAGTCACTCCCCTCTGTGTTTGATGACAGTGGGAGGTACACAGTCACTCCCCTCTGTGTTTGATGACAGTGGGAGGTACACAGTCACTCCCCTCTGTGTTTGATGACAGTGGGAGGTACACAGTCACACTCCTCTGTGTTTGATGACAGTGGGAGGTACACAGTCACTCCCCTCTGTGTTTGATGACAGTGGGAGGTACACAGTCACTCCCCTCTGTGTTTGATGACAGTGGGAGGTACAGTCACTCCCCTCTGTGTTTGATGATTGTGGGAGGTACACAGTCACTCCCCTCTGTGTTTGATGACAGTGGGAGGTACACAGTCACTCCCCTCTGTGTTTGATGACAGTGGGAGGTACACAGTCACTCCCCTCTGTGTTTGATGACAGTGGGAGGTACAGTCACTCCCCTCTGTGTTTGATGATAGTGGGAGGTACACAGTCACTCCCCTCTGTGTTTGATGATAGTGGGAGGTACACAGTCACTCCCCTCTGTGTTTGATGACAGTGGGAGGTACACAGTCACTCCCCTCTGTGTTTGATGATAGTGGGAGGTACACAGTCACTCCCCTCTGAGTTTGATGACAGTGGGAGGTACACAGTCATTCTCCTCTGTGTTTGATGAGAGTGGGAGGTACACAGTCACTCCCCTCTGTGTTTGATGACAGTGGGAGGTACACAGTCACTCCCCTCTGTGTTTGATGACAGTGGGAGATACACAGTCACTCCCCTCTGTGTTTGATGTCAGTGGGAGGTACACAGTCACTCCCCTCTGTGTTTGATGACAGTGGGAGGTACACAATCACTCCCCTCTGTGTTTGATGACAGTGGGAGGTACACAGTCACTCCCCTCTGTGGTTGATGATAGTGGGAGGTACACAGTCACTCCCCTCTGTGTTTGATGACAGTGGGAGGTACACAGTCACTCCCTGTGTTTGATGACAGTGGGAGGTACACAGTCACTCTCCTCTGTGTTTGATGACAGTGGGAGGTACACAGTCACTCCCCTCTGTGTTTGATGACAGTGAGAGGTACACAGTCACTCTCCTCTGTGTTTGATGACAGTGGGAGGTACACAGTCACTCCCCTCTGTGTTTGATGACAGTGGGAGGTACACAGTCACTCCCCTCTGTGTTTGATGACAGTGGGAGGTACACAGTCACTCCCCTCTGTGTTTGATGACAGTGAGGGGGACACAGTCACTCTCTGCGTTTGATGACAGTGGGAGTTACACAGTCACTCCCATCTGTGTTTGATGACAGTGGGAGGTACACAGTCACTCCCCTCTGTGTTTGATGACAGTGGGAGGTACACAGTCACTCCCCTCTGTGTTTGATGACAGTAGGAGGTACACAGTCACTCCCCTCTGTGTTTGATGACAGTGGGAGGTACACAGTCACTCCCCTCTGTGTTTGATGACAGTGGGAGGTACACAGTCCCTCCCCTCTGTGTTTGATGACAGTGGGAGGTACACAGTCACTCCCCTCTGTGTTTGATGACAGTGAGGGGTACACAGTCACTCTCTGCGTTTGATGACAGTGGGAGGTACACAGTCACTCCCCTCTGTGTTTGATCACAGTGGGAGGTACACAGTCACTCCCCTCTGTGTTTGATGACAGTGCGAGGTACACAGTCACTCCCCTCTGTGTTTGATCACAGTGGGAGGTACACAGTCACTCCCCTCTGTGTTTGATGACAGTGGGAGGTACACAGTCACTCCCCTCTGTGTTTGATGACAGTGTGAGGTACACAGTCACTCCCCTCTGTGTTTGATGACAGTGGGAGGTACACAGTCACTCCCCTCTGTGTTTGATGACAGTAGGAGGTACACAGTCACTCCCCTCTGTGTTTGATCACAGTGGGAGGTACACAGTCACTCCCCTCTGTGTTTGATGACAATGAGGGGTACACAGTCACTCTCTGCGTTTGATGACAGTGGGAGGTACACAGTCACTCCCCTCTGTGTTTGATGACAGTGGGAGGTACACAGTCACTCCCCTCTGTGTATGATGACAGTGGGAGGTACACAGTCACTCCCCTCTGTGTTTGATGACAGTGGGAGGTACACAGTCACACTCCTCTGTGTTTGATGACAGTGGGAGGTACACAGTCACTCCCCTCTGTGTTTGATGACAGTGGGAGGTACACAGTCACTCCCCTCTGTGTTTGATGACAGTGGGAGGTACACAGTCACTCCCCTCTGTGTTTGATGACAGTGGGAGGTACACAGTCACTCCCCTCTGTGTTTGATGACAGTGGGAGGTACACAGTCACACTCCTCTGTGTTTGATGACAGTGGGAGGTACACAGTCACTCCCCTCTGTGTTTGATGACAGTGGGAGGTACACAGTCACTCCCCTCTGTGTTTGATGACAGTGGGAGGTACAGTCACTCCCCTCTGTGTTTGATGATAGTGGGAGGTACACAGTCACTCCCCTCTGTGTTTGATGACAGTGGGAGGTACACAGTCACTCCCCTCTGTGTTTGATGACAGTGGGAGGTACACAGTCACTCCCCTCTGTGTTTGATGACAGTGGGAGGTACAGTCACTCCCCTCTGTGTTTGATGATAGTGGGAGGTACACAGTCACTCCCCTCTGTGTTTGATGATAGTGGGAGGTACACAGTCACTCCCCTCTGTGTTTGTTGACAGTGGGAGGTACACAGTCACTCCCCTCTGTGTTTGATGATAGTGGGAGGTACACAGTCACTCCCCTCTGAGTTTGATGACAGTGGGAGGTACACAGTCATTCTCCTCTGTGTTTGATGAGAGTGGGAGGTACACAGTCACTCCCCTCTGTGTTTGATGATAGTGGGAGGGACACAGTCACTCCCCTCTGTGTTTGATGACAGTGGGAGGTACACAGTCACTCCCCTCTGTGTTTGATGACAGTGGGAGGTACACAGTCACTCCCCTCTGTGTTTGATGACAGTAGGAGGTACACAGTCACTCCCCTCTGTGTTTGATGACAGTGGGAGGTACACAGTCACTCCCCTCTGTGTTTGATGACAGTGTGAGGTACACAGTCACTCCCCTCTGTGTTTGATGACAGTGGGAGGTACACAGTCACTCCCCTCTGTGTTTGATGACAGTAGGAGGTACACAGTCACTCCCCTCTGTGTTTGATCACAGTGGGAGGTACACAGTCACTCCCCTCTGTGTTTGATGACAATGAGGGGTACACAGTCACTCTCTGCGTTTGATGACAGTGGGAGGTACACAGTCACTCCCCTCTGTGTTTGATGACAGTGGGAGGTACACAGTCACTCCCCTCTGTGTATGATGACAGTGGGAGGTACACAGTCACTCCCCTCTGTGTTTGATGACAGTGGGAGGTACACAGTCACACTCCTCTGTGTTTGATGACAGTGGGAGGTACACAGTCACTCCCCTCTGTGTTTGATGACAGTGGGAGGTACACAGTCACTCCCCTCTGTGTTTGATGACAGTGGGAGGTACACAGTCACTCCCCTCTGTGTTTGATGACAGTGGGAGGTACACAGTCACTCCCCTCTGTGTTTGATGACAGTGGGAGGTACACAGTCACACTCCTCTGTGTTTGATGACAGTGGGAGGTACACAGTCACTCCCCTCTGTGTTTGATGACAGTGGGAGGTACACAGTCACTCCCCTCTGTGTTTGATGACAGTGGGAGGTACAGTCACTCCCCTCTGTGTTTGATGATAGTGGGAGGTACACAGTCACTCCCCTCTGTGTTTGATGACAGTGGGAGGTACACAGTCACTCCCCTCTGTGTTTGATGACAGTGGGAGGTACACAGTCACTCCCCTCTGTGTTTGATGACAGTGGGAGGTACAGTCACTCCCCTCTGTGTTTGATGATAGTGGGAGGTACACAGTCACTCCCCTCTGTGTTTGATGATAGTGGGAGGTACACAGTCACTCCCCTCTGTGTTTGATGACAGTGGGAGGTACACAGTCACTCCCCTCTGTGTTTGATGATAGTGGGAGGTACACAGTCACTCCCCTCTGAGTTTGATGACAGTGGGAGGTACACAGTCATTCTCCTCTGTGTTTGATGAGAGTGGGAGGTACACAGTCACTCCCCTCTGTGTTTGATGATAGTGGGAGGGACACAGTCACTCCCCTCTGTGTTTGATGACAGTGGGAGGTACACAGTCACTCCCCTCTGTGTTTGATGACAGTGGGAGGTACACAGTCACTCCCCTCTGTGTTTGATGACAGTAGGAGGTACACAGTCACTCCCCTCTGTGTTTGATGACAGTGGGAGGTACACAGTCACTCCCCTCTGTGTTTGATGACAGTGGGAGGTACACAGTCACTCTCCTCTGTGTTTGATGACAGTGGGAGGTACACAGTCACTCCCCTCTGTGTTTGATGACAGTGGGAGGTACACAGTCACACTCCTCTGTGTTTGATGACAGTGGGAGGTACACAGTCACTCCCCTCTGTGTTTGATGACAGTGGGAGGTACACAGTCACTCCCCTCTGTGTTTGATGACAGTGGGAGGTACACAGTCACTCCCCTCTGTGTTTGATGACAGTGGGATGTACACAGTCACTCCCCTCTGTGTTTGATGATAGTGGGAGGTACACAGTCACTCCCCTCTGTGTTTGATGACAGTGGGAGGTACACAGTCACTCTCCTCTGTGTTTGATGACAGTGGGAGGTAGACAGTCACTCCCCTCTGTGTTTGATGACAGTGGGAGGTACACAGTCACTCTCCTCTGTGTTTGATGACAGTGGGAGGTACACAGTCGCTCTCCTCTGTGTTTGATGATAGTGGGAGGTACACAGTCACTCCCCTCTGTGTTTGATGACAGTGGGAGGTACAGTCACTCCCCTCTGTGTTTGATGATAGTGGGAGGTACACAGTCACTCCCCTCTGTGTTTGATGACAGTGGGAGGTACACAGTCACTCCCCTCTGTGTTTGATGACAGTGGGAGGTACACAGTCACTCCCCTCTGTGTTTGATGACAGTGGGAGGTACACAGTCACTCTCCTCTGTGTTTGATGACAGTGGGAGGTACACAGTCACTCCCCTCTGTGTTTGATGACAGTGGGAGGTAAACAGTCACTCCCCTCTGTGTTTGATGACAGTGGGAGGTACACAGTCACTCCCCTCTGTGTTTGATGACAGTGGGAGGTACGCAGTCACTCTCCTCTGTGTTTGATGATAGTGGGAGGTACACAGTCACTCTCCTCTGTGTTTGATGATAGTGGGAGGTACACAGTCACTCCCCTCTGTGTTTGATGACAGTGGGAGGTACACAGTCACTCCCCTCTGTGTTTGATGACAGTGGGAGGTACACAGTCGCTCTCCTCTGTGTTTGGTGATAGTGGGAGGTACACAGTCACTCCCCTCTGTGTTTGATGACAGTGGGAGGTACAGTCACTCCCCTCTGTGTTTGATGATAGTGGGAGGTACACAGTCACTCCCCTCTGTGTTTGATGACAGTGGGAGATACACAGTCACTCCCCTCTGTTTTTTGATGACAGTGGGAGGTACACAGTCACTCCCCTCTGTGTTTGATGACAGTGGGAGGTACACAGGTCACTCCCCTCTGTGTTTGATGACAGTGGGAGGTACACAGTCCACTCCCCTCTGTGTTTGATGACAGTGGGAGGTATACAGTCACTCCCTCTGTGTTTGATGACAGTGGGAGGTACACACTCACTCCCCTCTGTGTTTGATGACAGTGGGAGGTACACAGTCACTCCCCTCTGTGTTTGATGATAGTGGGAGGTACACAGTCACTCCCCTCTGTGTTTGATGATAGTGGGAGGTACACAGTCACTCCCCTCTGTGTTTGATGACAGTGGGAGGTACACAGTCACTCCCCTCTGTGTTTGATGACAGTGGGAGGTACACAGTCACTCCCCTCTGTGTTTGATGACAGTGGGAGGTACACAGTCACTCCCCTCTGTGTTTGATGACAGTGGGAGGTACACAGTCACTCCCCTCTGTGTTTGATGACAGTGGGAGGTACACAGTCACTCCCCTCTGTGTTTGATGAGAGTGGGAGGTACACAGTCACTCCCCTCTGTGTTTGATGACAGTGGGAGGTACACAGTCACTCCCTCTGTGTTTGATGACAGTGGGAGGTACACAGTCACTCCCTCTGTGTTGATGACAGTGGGAGGTACACAGTCACTCCCCTCTGTGTTTGATGACAGTGGGAGGTACACAGTCACTCCTCTGTGTTTGATGACAGTGGGAGGTACACAGTCACTCCCCTCTGTGTTTGATGACAGTGGGAGGTACACAGTCACTCCCCTCTGTGTTTGATGACAGTGGGAGGTACACAGTCACTCCCCTCTGTGTTTGATGACAGTGGGAGGTACACAGTCACTCCCCTCTGTGTTTGATGACAGTGGGAGGTACACAGTCACTCCCCTCTGTGTTTGATGACAGTAGGAGGTATACAGTCACTCCCCTCTGTGTTTGATGACAGTGGGAGGTACACAGTCACTCCCCTCTGTGTTTGATGACAGTGGGAGATACACAGTCACTCCCCTCTGTGTTTGATGTCAGTGGGAGGTACACAGTCACTCCCCTCTGTGTTTGATGACAGTGGGAGGTACACAGTCACTCCCCTCTGTGTTTGATGACAGTGGGGGAGGTACACAGTCACTCCCCTCTGTGTTTGATGGACAGTAGGAGGTATACAGTCACTCCCCTCTGTGTTTGATGACAGTGGGAGGTACACAGTCACTCCCCTCTGTGTTTGATGACAGTGGGAGATACACAGTCACTCCCTCTGTGTTTGATGTCAGTGGGAGGTACACAGTCACTCCCCTCTGTGTTTGATGACAGTGGGAGGTACACAATCACTCCCCTCTGTGTTTGATGACAGTGGGAGGTACACAGTCACTCCCCTCTGTGTTTGATGATAGTGGGAGGTACACAGTCCACTCCCCTCTGTGTTTGATGACAGTGGGAGGTACACAGTCACTCCCCTGTGTTTGATGACAGTGGGAGGTACACAGTCACTCTCCTCTGTGTTTGATGACAGTGGGAGGTACACAGTCACTCCCCTCTGTGTTTGATGACCAGTGAGAGGTACACAGTCACTCTCCTCTGTGTTTGATGACAGTGGGAGGTACACAGTCACTCCCCTCTGTGTTGATGACAGTGGGAGGTACACAGTCACTCCCCTCTGTGTTTGATGACAGTGGGAGGTACACAGTCACTCCCCTCTGTGTTTGAGTCTGCGTCGTTTGATGACAGTGGGAGGTACACAGTCACTCCCATCTGTGTTTGATGACAGTGGGAGGTACACAGTCACTCCCTCTGTGTTTGATGACAGTGGGAGGTACACAGTCACTCCCCTCTGTGTTTGATGACAGTGGAGGTACACAGTCACTCCCCTCTGTGTTTGATGACAGTGGGAGGTACACAGTCACTCCCCTCTGTGTTTGATGACAGTGGGAGGTACACAGTCCCTCCCCTCTGTGTTTGATGACAGTGGGAGGTACACAGTCACTCCCCTCTGTGTTTGATGACAGTGAGGGGTACACAGTCACTCTCTGCGTTTGATGATGTGGAGGTACACAGTCACTCCCCTCTGTGTTTGATCACAGTGGGAGGTACACAGTCACTCCCCCTCTGTGTTTGATGACAGTGCGAGGTACACAGTCACTCTCCCCTCTGTGTTTGATCACAGTGGGGAGGTACACAGTCACTCCCCTCTGTGTTTGATGACAGTGGGAGGTACACAGTCACTCCCCTCTGTGTTTGATGACAGTGTGAGGTACACAGTCACTCCCCTCTGTGTTTGATGACAGTGGGAGGTACACAGTCACTCCCCTCTGTGTTTGATGACAGTAGGAGGTACACAGTCACTCCCCTCTGTGTTTGATCACAGTGGGAGGTACACAGTCACTCCCCTCTGTGTTTGATGACAATGAGGGGTACACAGTCACTCTCTGCGTTTGATGACAGTGGGAGGTACACAGTCACTCCCCTCTGTGTTTGATGACAGTGGGAGGTACACAGTCACTCCCCTCTGTGTATGATGACAGTGGGAGGTACACAGTCACTCCCCTCTGTGTTTGATGACAGTGGGAGGTACACAGTCACACTCCCTCTGTGTTTGATGACAGTGGGAGGTACACAGTCACTCCCCTCTGTGTTTGATGACAGTGGGAGGTACACAGTCACTCCCCTCTGTGTTTGATGACAGTGGGAGGTACACAGTCACTCCCCTCTGTGTTTGATGACAGTGGGAGGTACACAGTCACTCCCCTCTGTGTTTGATGACAGTGGGAGGTACACAGTCACACTCCTCTGTGTTTGATGACAGTGGGAGGTACACAGTCACTCCCCTCTGTGTTTGATGACAGTGGGAGGTACACAGTCACTCCCCTCTGTGTTTGATGACAGTGGGAGGTACACAGTCACTCCCCTCTGTGTTTGAAGATAGTGGGAGGTACACAGTCACTCCCCTCTGTGTTTGATGACAGTGGGAGGTACACAGTCACTCCCCTCTGTGTTTGATGACAGGTGGGAGGTACACAGTTACTCCCCTCTGTGTTTTGATGACAGTGGGAGGTACAGTCACTCCCCTCTGTGTTTGATGATAGTGGGAGGTACACAGTCACTCCCCTCTGTGTTTGATGATAGTGGGAGGTACACAGTCACTCCCTCTGTGTTTGATGACAGTGGGAGGTACACAGTCACTCCCCTCTGTGTTTGATGATAGTGGGAGGTACACAGTCACTCCCCTCTGAGTTTGATGACAGTGGGAGGTACACAGTCATTCTCCTCTGTGTTTGATGAGCAGTGGGAGGTACACAGTCACTCCCCTCTGTGTTTGATGACAGTGGAGGACACAGTCACTCCCCTCTGTGTTTGATGACAGTGGGAGGTACACAGTCACTCCCCTCTGTGTTTGATGACAGTGGGAGGTACACAGTCACTCCCCTCTGTGTTTGATGACAGGGGTACAGTCTCTGTGTTGGAAGGGGTACACAGTCACTCCCCTCTGTGTTTGATGACAGTGGGAGGTACACAGTCACTCTCCTCTGTGTTTGATGACAGTGGGAGGTACACAGTCCACTCCCCTCTGTGTTTGATGACGTGGGAGGTACACAGTCCACTCCCTCTGTGTTTGATGGACAGTGGGAGGTACACAGTCACTCCCCTCTGTGTTTGATGACAGTGGGAGGTACACAGTCACTCCCCTCTGTGTTTGATGACAGTGGGAGGTACACAGTCACTCCCTCTGTGTTTGATGACAGGGGAGTACACAGTCCTCCCCTCTGTGTTTGATAGTGGGGTACACAGTCACTCCCCTCTGTGTTGATGACAGTGGGAGGTACACAGTCACTCCCCTCTGTGTTTGATGACAGTGGAGGTAGCACAGTCACTCCCCTCTGTGTTTGATGACAGTGGGAGGTACACAGTCACTCCCCTCTGTGTTTGATGACAGTGGGAGGTACACAGTCACTCCCCTCTGTGTTGTGAGGACAGACTCCCTCTGTGTTGATGACAGTGGGAGGTACACAGTCACTCCCCTCTGTGTTTGATGACAGTGGGAGGTACACAGTCACTCCCCTCTGTGTTTGATGATAGTGGAGGTACACAGTCACTCCCCTCTGTGTTTGATGACAGTGGGAGGTACACAGTCACTCCCCTCTGTGTTTGATGACAGTGGGAGGTACACAGTCACTCCCCTCTGTGTTTGATGACAGTGGGAGGTACACAGTCACTCCCCTCTGTGTTTGATGACAGTGGGAGGTACACAGTCACTCCCCTCTGTGTTTGATGACAGTGGGAGGTACACAGTCACTCCCCTCTGTGTTTGATGATAGTGGGAGGTTACACAGTCACTCCCCTCTGTGTTTGATGGACAGTGGAGGTACACAGTCACTCCCCTCTGTGTTTGATGACAGTGGGAGGTACACAGTCACTCCCCTCTGTGTTTGATGACAGTGGGAGGTACACAGTCTCCCTCTGTGTTTGTGACAGTGGAGAGTCACTCCCCTCTGTGTTTGATGACAGTGGGAGGTTCACAGTCACTCCCCTCTGTGTTTTGATGACAGTGGGAGGTACACAGTCACTCCCCTCTGTGTTTGATGACAGTGGGAGGTACACAGTCACTCCCCTCTGTGTTTGATGACAGTGGAGGTACACAGTCACTCCCCTCTGTGTTTGATGACAGTGGGAGGTACACAGTCACTCCCCTCTCTGTTTGATGACAGTAGGGAGGTACACAGTCACTCCCCTCTGTGTTTGATGACAGTGGGAGGTACACAGTCACTCCCCTCTGTGTTTGATGACAGTGGGAGGTACACAGTCACTCCCTCTGTGTTTGATGACAGTGGGAGGTACACAGTCCACTCCCCTCTGTGTTTGATGACAGTGGGAGGTACACAGTTCACACCCCTCTGTGTTTGATGACAGTGGAGGTACACAGTCACTCCCCTCTGTGTTTGATGACAGTGGGAGGTACACAGTCACTCCCCTCTGTGTTTGATGACAGTGGGAGTACACAGGTCACTCCCCTCTGTGTTTGATGACAGTGGGAGGTACACAGTCACTCCCCTCTGTGTTTGATGACAGTAGGAGATACAGTCACTCCCCTCTGTGTTTGATGACAGTGGGAGGTACACAGTCACTCCCCTCTGTGTTTGATGACAGTGGAGGTACACAGTCACTCTCCTCTGTGTTTGATGACAGTGGGAGGTAACAGTCACTCCCCTCTGTGTTTGATGATAGTGGGAGGTACACAGTCACTCCCCTCTGTGTTTGATGACAGTGGGAGGTACACAGTCACTCCCTCTGTGTTTGATGATAGTGGGAGGTACACAGTCACTCCCCTCTGTGTTTGATGACAGTGGGAGGTACACAGTCACTCTCCTCTGTGTTTGATGACAGTGGGAGGACACAGTCACTCCCCTCTGTGTTTGATGATAGTGGGAGGGACACAGTCACTCTCCTCTGTGTTTGATGACAGTGGGAGGTACACAGTCACTCCCCTCTGTGTTTGATGACAGTGGGAGGTACACAGTCACTCCCCTCTGTGTTTGATGACAGTAGGGAGGTACACGGTCACTCCCCTCTGTGTTTGATGACAGTGGGAGGTACACAGTCACTCCCCTCTGTGTTTGATGACAGTGGGAGGTACACAGTCACTCTCCTCTGTGTTTGATGACAGTGGGAGGTACACAGTCACTCCCCTCTGTGTTTGATGACAGTGGGAGGTACACAGTCACTCCCCTCTGTGTTTGATGACAGTGGGAGGTACACAGTCACTCCCTCTGTGTTTGATGACAGTGGGAGGTACACAGTCACTCTCTGTGTTTGATGACAGTGGGAGGTACACAGTCACTCCCCTCTGTGTTTGATGACAGTGGGAGGTACACAGTCACTCCCCTCTGTGTTTGATGACAGTGGGAGGTACACAGTCACACTCCTCTGTGTTTGATGACAGTGGGAGGTACACAGTCACTCCCCTCTGTGTTTGATGACAGTGGGAGGTACACAGTCACTCCCCTCTGTGTTTGATGACAGTGGGAGGTACACAGTCACTCCCCTCTGTGTTTGATGACAGTGGGAGGTACACAGTCACTCCCCTCCTGTGTTTGATGACAGTGGGATGTACACAGTCACTCCCCTCTGTGTTTGATGATAGTGGGAGGTACACAGTCACTCCCCTCTTGTTTGATGACAGTGGGAGGTACACAGTCACTCTCCTCTGTGTTTGATGACAGTGGGAGGTAGGCAGTCACTCCCCTCTGTGTTTGATGACAGTGGGGAGGTACACAGTCAATCCCCTCTGTGTTTGATGACAGTGGGAGGTACACAGTCACTCCCCTCTGTGTTTGATTATAGTGGGAGGTACACAGTCACTCCCCTCTGTGTTTGATGACAGTGGGAGGTACACAGTCACACCCCTCTGTGTTTGATGACAGTGGGAGGTACACAGTCACTCCCCTCTGTGTTTTGATGACAGTGGGAGGTACACAGTCACTCCCCTCTGTGTTTGATGACAGTGGGAGGTACACAGTCACTCCCCTCTGTGTTTGATTGACAGTGGGAGGTACACAGTCACTCCCTCTGTGTTTGATGATAGTGGAGGTTACACAGTCACTCCCCTCTGTGTTTGATGACAGTGGGAGGTAACACAGTCACTCCCTCTGTGTTTGATGACAGTGGGAGGTACACAGTCACTCCCCTCTGTGTTTGATGACAGTGGGAGGTACACAGTCACTCCCCTCTGTGTTTGATGACAGTGGGAGGTACAGTCACTCCCCTCTGTGTTTGATGACAGTGGGAGGTACACAGTCACTCCCCTCTGTGTTTTGATGACAGTGGGAGGTACACAGTCCACTCCCCTCTGTGGTTTGATGACAGTGGGAGGTACACAGTCACTCCCCTCTGTGTTTGATGACAGTGGGAGGTACACAGTCACTCCCCTCTGTGTTTTGATGACAGTGGGAGGTACAACAGTCACTCCCCTCTCTGTTTGATGACTGTAGGAGGTACACAGTCACTCCCCTCTGTGTTTGATGACAGTGGGAGGTACACAGTCACTCCCCTCTGTGTTTGATGACAGTGGGAGGTACACAGTCACTCCTCCTCTGTGTTTGATGACAGTGGGAGGTTACACAGTCACTCGCCTCTGTGTTTGTCACTCCCCTCTGTGTTTGATGACAGTGGGAGGTACACAGTCACTCCCCTCTGTGTTTGATGACAGTGGGAGGTACACAGTCACTCCCCTCTGTGTTTTGATGACAGTGGGAGGTACACAGTCACTCCCCTCTGTGTTTGATGGACAGTGGGAGGTACACAGTCACTCCCCTCTGTGTTTGATGACAGTGGGAGGTACACAGTTCCCACTCCCCTCTGTGTTGATGACAGTGGGAGTAACAGTCACTCCCTCTGTGTTGATGACAGTGGGAGGTACACAGTCACTTCCCTCTGTGTTTGATGACAGTGGAGTACACAGTCACTCCCCTCTGTGTTTGATGACAGTGGAGGTACACAGTCACTCCCCTCTGTGTTTGATGACAGTGGGAGGTACACAGTCACTCCCCTCTGTGTTTTGATGACAGTGGGAGGTACACAGTCACTCCCCTCTGTGTTTTGATGACAGTGGGAGGTACACAGTCACTCCCCTCTGTGTTTGATGACAGTGGGAGGTACACAGTCACTCCCCTCTGTGTTTGATGACAGTGGGAGGTACACAGTCACTCCCCTCTGTGTTTGATGACAGTGGGAGTAAACAGTCACTCCCCTCAGTGTTTGATGACAGTGGGAGGTACACAGTCACTCCCCTCTGTGTTTGATGACAGTAGGAGATACACAGTCACTCCCCTCTGTGTTTGATGACAGTGGGAGATACACAGTCACTCCCCTCTGTGTTTGATGACAGTGGGAGGTACACAGTCACTCCCCTCTGTGTTTGATGACAGTGGGAGGTACACAGTCACTCTCCTCTGTGTTTTGATGACAGTGGGAGGTACAGTCACTCCCCTCTGTGTTTGATGATAGTGGGAGGTACACAGTCACTCCCCTCTGTGTTTGATGACAGTGGGAGGTACACAGTCACTCCCCCTCTGTGTTTGATGACAGTGGGAGGTACACAGTCACTCCCCTCTGTGTTTGATGGACAGTGGGAGGTACACAGTCACTCCCCTCTGTGTTTGATGACAGTAGGAGGTACACAGTCACTCCCCTCTGTGTTTGATGACAGTGGGAGGTACACAGTCACTCCCCTCTGTGTTTGATGACAGTGGGAGGTACACAGTCACTCCCCTCTGTGTTGATGAGTGGGGACAGTCACTCCCCTCTGTGTTTGATGACAGTAGGAGGTAACACAGTCCACTCCCCTCTGTGTTTGATGACAGTGGAGGTACACAGTCACTCCCCTCTGTGTTTGATGACAGTGGAGGTACACAGTCACTCCCCTCTGTGTTTGATGACAGTGGGAGGTACACAGTCCACTCCCCTCTGTGTTTGATGACAGTGGGAGGTACACAGTCACTCCCCTCTGTGTTTGATGACAGTGGGAGGTACACAGTCACTCCCCTCTGTGTTGTCACTCTGTGTATGATGACAGTGGGAGGTACACAGTCACTCCCCTCTGTGTTTGATGACAGTGGGAGGTACACAGTCACTCCCCTCTGTGTTTGATGGACAGTGGGAGGTACACAGTCACTCCCCTCTGTGTTTGATGACAGTGGGAGTACACAGTCACTCCCCTCTGTGTTTGATGACAGTGGGAGGTACACAGGTCACTCCCCTCTGTGTTTGATGACAGTAGGAGATCACAGTCCTCCCCTCTGTGTTTGATGACAGTGGGAGGTACACAGTCACTCCCCTCTGTGTTTGATGACAGTGGGAGGTACACAGTCCACTCTCCTCTGTGTTTGATGACAGTGGGAGGTACAGTCACTCCCCTCTGTGTTGATGATAGTGGGAGTTACACAGTCACTCCCCTCTGTGTTTGATGACATTGGGAGGTACACAGTCACTCCCCTCTGTGTTTGATGACAGTGGGAGGTACACAGTCACTCCCCTCTGTGTTTGATGACAGTGGGAGGTACACAGTCACTCCCCTCTGTGTTTGATGACAGTGGGAGGTACACAGTCACTCCCCTCTGTGTTTGATGACAGTGGGAGGTACAACAGTCACTCCCCTCTGTGTTTGATGACAGTGGGAGGTACACAGTCACTCCCCTCTGTGTTTGATGACAGTGGGAGGTACACAGTCACTCCCCTCTGTGTTTGATGACAGTGGGAGGTACACAGTCCACTCCCCTCTGTGTTTGATGGACAGTGGGAGGTACACAGTCACTCCCCTCTGTGTTTGATGACAGTGGAGGTAACACAGTCACTCCCCTCTGTGTTTGATGATAGTGGGAGGTACACAGTCACTCCCCTCTGTGTTTGATGACAGTGGGAGGTACACAGTCACTCTCCTCTGTGTTTGATGACAGTGGGAGGATACACAGTCACCCCTGTGTTGTCCCCCCTCTGTGTTTGATGACAGTGGGAGGTAACAGTCACTCCCCTCTGTGTTTGATGACAGTGGAGGTACACAGTCACTCTCTGTGTTGATGAAGTGGGAGGTACACAGTCACTCCCCTCTGTGTTTGATGACAGTGGGAGGTACACAGTCACTCTCCTCTGTGTTTGATGACAGTGGGAGGTTACACAGTCACTTCCCCTCTGTGTTTGATGATCAGTGGGGAGGACACAGTCACTCTCCTCTGTTGTTTGATGACAGTGGGAGGTACACAGTCCACTCCCCTCTGTGTTTGATGACAGTGGGAGGTACACAGTCACTCCCCTCTGTGTTTGATGACAGTAGGAGGTACACAGTCACTCCCCTCTGTGTTTGATGACAGTGGGAGGACAGTCCACTCCCTCTGTGTTTTGATGACAGTGGGAGGTACAGTCACTCTCCTCTGTGTTTGATGACAGTTGGGAGGTACACAGTCACTCCCCTCTGGGTTTGATGACAGTGGGAGGTACACAGTCACTCCCCTCTGTGTTTGATGACAGTGGGAGGTACACAGTCACTCCCCTCTGTGTTTGATGGACAGTGGGAGGTACACAGTCACTCTCTGTGTTTGATGACAGTGGGAGGTACACAGTCCACTCCCCTCTGTGTTTGATGACAGTGGGAGGTACACAGTCACTCCCCTCTGTGTTTGATGACAGTGGGAGGTACACAGTCACTCCCCTCTGTGTTTGATGACAGTGGGAGGTACACAGTCACTCCCTCTGTGTTTGATGACAGTGGGAGGTACACAGTCCACTCCCCTCTGTGTTTGATGACAGTGGGAGGTACACAGTCACTCCCTCTGTGTTTGATGACAGTGGGAGTACACAGTCACTCCCCTCTGTGTTTGATGACAGTGGGAGGTACACAGTCCACTCCCTCTGTGTTTGATGACAGTGGGAGGTACACAGTCAACTCCCTCTGTGTTTGATGATCAGTGGGAGGTACACAGTCACTCCCCTCTGTGTTTGATGACAGTGGGAGGTACACAGTCACTCCCCTCTGTGTTTGATGACAGTGGGAGGTAGGCAGTCACTCCCCTCTGTGTTTGATGACAGTGGGAGGTACACAGTCAATCCCCTCTGTGTTTGATGACAGTGGGAGGTACACAGTCACTCCCCTCTGTGTTTGATGAACTGTGGGAGGTACACAGTCACTCCCCTCTGTGTTTGATGACAGTGGGAGGTACACAGTCACTCCCTCTGTGTTTGATGACAGTGGGGAGGTACACAGTCACTCCCTCTGTGTTTTGATGACAGTGGGAGGTACACAGTCACGTCACCTCTGTGTTTGATGACAGTGGGAGGTACACAGTCACTCCCCTCTGTGTTTGATGACAGTGGGAGTACCAGTCCTCCCCTCTGTGTTTGATGATAGTGGGAGGTTACACAGTCACTCCCCTCTGTGTTTGATGACAGTGGGAGGTACACAGTCACTCCCCTCTGTGTTTGATGACAGTGGAGGTACACAGTCACTCCCCTCTGTGTTTGATGACAGTGGGAGGTACACAGTCACTCCCCTCTGTGTTTGATGACAGTGGGAGGTACAGTCCTTCCTCTGTGTTTGATGACAGTGGGAGGTACACAGTCACTCCCCCTCTGTGTTTGATGACAGTGGGAGGTACACAGTCACTCCCTCTGTGTTTGATGACAGTGGGAGGTACACAGTCACTCCCCTCTGTGTTTGATGACAGTGGGAGGTACACAGTCACTCCCCTCTGTGTTTTGATGACAGTGGGAGGTACACAGTCACTCCCCTCTCTGTTTGATGACTGTAGGAGGTACACAGTCACTCCCCTCTGTGTTTGATGACAGTGGGAGGTACACAGTCACTCCCCTCTGTGTTTGATGACAGTGGGAGGTACACAGTCACTCTCCTCTGTGTTTTGATGACAGTGGGAGGTTACACAGTCACTCCCCTCTGTGTTTGTCACTCCCCTCTGTGTTTGATGACAGTGGGAGGTACACAGTCACTCCCCTCTGTGTTTGATGACAGTGGGAGGTACACAGTCACTCCCCTCTGTGTTTGATGACAGTGGGAGGTACACAGTCACTCCCCTCTGTGTTTGATGACAGTGGGAGGTACACAGTCACTCCCCTCTGTGTTTGATGACAGTGGGAGTAACAGTCACTCCCTCTGTGTTTGATGACAGTGGGAGGTAACACAGTCACTCCCTCTGTGTTTGATGACAGTGGGAGGTACACAGTCACTCTCCTCTGTGTTTGATGACAGTGGGAGGTACACAGTCACTCCCCTCTCTGTTTGATGATAGTGGGAGGGACACAGTCACTCTCCTCTGTGTTTGATGACAGTGGGAGGTACACAGTCACTCCCCTCTGTGTTTGATGACAGTGGGAGGTACACAGTCACTACCCTCTGTGTTTGATGACAGTAGGAGGTACACAGTCACTCCCCTCTGTGTTTGATGACAGTGGGAGGTACACAGTCACTCCCCTCTGTGTTTGATGACAGTGGGAGGTACACAGTCACTCTCCTCTGTGTTTGATTGACAGTGGGAGGTACACAGTCACTCCCCTCTGTGTTTGATGACAGTGGGAGGTACACAGTCACTCCCCTCTGTGTTTGATGACAGTGGGAGGTACACAGTCACTCCCCTCTGTGTTTGATGACAGTGGGAGGTACACAGTCACTCTCTGTGTTTGATGACAGTGGGAGGTACACAGTCACTCCCCTCTGTGTTTGATGACAGTGGGAGTTACACAGTCACTCCCTCTGTGTTTGATGACAGTGGGAGGTACACAGTCACTCCCCTCTGTGTTTGATGACAGTGGGAGGTACACAGTCACACTCCTCTGTGTTTGATGACAGTTGGAAGGTACACAGTCACTCCCCTCTGTGTTTGATGACAGTGGGAGGTACACAGTCACTCCCTCTGTGTTTGATGACAGTGGGAGGTACACAGTCCACTCCCCTCTGTTTTGATGACAGTGGGAGGTACACAGTCACTCCCCTCTGTGTTTGATGACAGTGGGATGTACACAGTCACTCCCCTCTGTGTTTGATGATAGTGGGAGGTACACAGTCACTCCCCTCTGTGTTTGATGACAGTGGGAGGTTACACAGTCACTCTCCTCTGTGTTTGATGACAGTGGGAGGTACACAGTCACTCCCCTCTGTGTTTGATGACAGTGGGGAGGTACACAGTCAATCCCTCTTGTTTTGATGACAGTGGGAGTACACAGTCACTCCCCTCTGTGTTTGATGATAGTGGGAGGTACACAGTCACTCCCCTCTGTGTTTGGATGACAGTGGTGAGGTACACAGTCACACCCCTCTGTGTTTGATGACAAGTGGGAGGTACACAGTCACTCCCCTCTGTGTTTGACGACAGTGGGAGGTACACAGTCACTCCCCTCTGTGTTTGATGACAAGTTGGAGGTACACAGTCACTCCCCTCTGTGTTTGATGATAGTGGGAGGCTTACACAGTCACTCCCCTCTGTGTTTGATGACAGTGGGAGGTACACAGTCACTCCCCTCTGTGTTTGATGACAGTGGGAGGTACACAGGTCAACTCCCTCTGTGTTTGATGACAGTGGGAGGTACACAGTCACACTCCCTCTGTGTTTGATGACAGTGGGAGGTACACAGTCACTCCCCTCTGTGTTTGATGACAGTGGGAGGTACACAGTCACTCCCCTCTGTGTTTGATGACAGTGGAGTACACAGTCACTCCCCTCTGTGTTTGATGACAGTGGAGGTACACAGTCACTCCCCTCTGTGTTTGATGACAGTGGGAGGTACACAGTCACTCCCCTCTGTGTTTGATGACAGTGGGAGGTACACACAGTCACTCCCCTCTCTGTTTGATGACTGTAGGGAGGTACACAGTCCACTCCCCTCTGTGTTTGATGACAGTGGGAGGTACACAGTCACTCCCCTCTGTGTTTGATGACAGTGGGAGGTACACAGTCACTCTCCCTCTGTGTTTGATGACAGTGGGAGGTTACACAGTCACTCCCCTCTGTGTTTGTCACTCCCCTCTGTTGATGACAGTGGGAGGTACACAGTCACTCCCCTCTGTGTTTGATGACAGTGGGAGGTACACAGTCACTCCCCTCTGTGTTTGATGACAGTGGGAGGTACACAGTCACTCCCCTCTGTGTTGATGACAGTGGGAGGTACACAGTCACTCCCCTCTGTGTTTGATGACAGTGGGGAGTAACAGTCACTCCCCTCTGTGTTTGATGACAGTGGGAGGTACACAGTCACTCCCCTCTGTGTTTGATGACAGTCGAGATACACAGTCCACTCCCCTCTGTGTTTGATGACAGTGGGAGGTACACAGTCACTCCCCTCTGTGTTTGATGACAGTGGGAGGTACACAGTCACTCCCCCTCTGTGTTTGATGACAGTGGGAGGTACACAGTCACTCCCCTCTGTGTTTGATGACCAGTGGGAGGTACACAGTCCCTCCCCTCTGTGTTTGATGACAGTGGGAGGTACACAGTCACTCCCCTCTGTGTTTGATGACAGTGGGAGTAACAGTCAACTCCCCTCTGTGTTTGATGACAGTGGGAGGTACACAGTCACTCCCCTCTGTGTTTGATGACAGTAGGAGATACACAGTCACTCCCCTCTGTGTTTGATGACAGTGGAGATACACAGTCACTCCCCTCTGTGTTTGATGACCAGTGGGAGGTACACAGTCACTCCCCTCTGTGTTTGATGACAGTGGGGGTAACAGTCACTCCCTCTGTGTTTGATGACAGTGGGAGGTACACAGTCACTCCCTCTGTGTTTGATGACAGTGGGAGGTACAGTCACTCCCCTCTGTGTTTGATGACAGTGGGAGGTACACAGTCACTCCCCTCTGTGTTTGATGACAGTGGGAGGTACACAGTCACACCCCTCTGTGTTTGATGACAGTGGGAGGTACACAGTCACTCCCCTCTGTGTTTGATGACAGTGGGAGGTACACAGTCACTCCCCTCTGTGTTTGATGACAGTAGGAGGTACACAGTCACTCCCCTCTGTGTTTGATGACAGTGGGAGGTACACAGTCACTCCCCTCTGTGTTTGATGACAGTGGGAGGTACACAGTCAGACTCTCCCCTCTGTGTTTGATGACAGTGGGAGGTACACAGTCACCTCCCTCTGTGTTTGATGACAGTAGGAGGTACACAGTCACTCCCCCTCTGTGGTTTGTGACAGTGGGAGGTACACAGTCACTCCCCTCTGTGTTTGATGACAGTGGGAGGTACACAGTCACTCCCCTCTGTGTTTGATGACAGTGGGAGGTACACGAGTCACTCCCCTCTGTGTTTTGATGACAGTGGGAGGTTACACAGTCACTCTCCTCTGTGTTTTGATGACAGTGGGAGGTTACACAGTCACTCCCCTCTGTGTTTGTCACTCCCCTCTGTGTTTGATGACAGTGGGGAGGTACACAGTCACTCCCCTCTGTGTTTGATGACAGTGGGAGTACACAGTCACTCCCCTCTGTGTTTTGATGACAGTGGGAGGTACACAGTCACTCCCCTCTGTGTTTGATGACAGTGGGAGGTACACAGTCACTCCCCTCTGTGTTTTGATGACAGTGGGAGTAACAGTCACCTCCCCTCTGTGTTTGATGGACAGTGGGAGGTACACAGTCACTCCCCTCTGTGTTTGATGACAGTAGGAGATACACAGTCACTCCCCTCTGTGTTTTGATGACAGTGGGAGGTACACAGTCACTCCCCTCTGTGTTTTGATGACAGTGGGAGGTACACAGTCACTCTCCTCTGTGTTTGATGACAGTGGGAGGTACAGTCAC